>NC_092768.1:28953245-29126020 GCF_047496795.1 Chiloscyllium punctatum | reverse complement strand
TTTGTGAGAGGGAGGGGTGTTGGTTAAACCGGTTAAACTTCACGTTGCAAAACTGTTGCGTGTCCCCGGAGATCATATTACATTCCAATTCCAATGTGTGTGTGTCTGTGTGAGGTATGGGGGGTGTATGTCTGTCTGTGTGTGTGTCTATGCGTGTGTGTGTCTGTCTGTCTGCCTGTCTGTGTGTGTGTGTCTGTGTGTCTGTCTCTGTGTGTGTGTGTCTGTCTCTGTGTGTGTGTATGTGTGTGTGTCTGTGTGTGTGTGATGTGCGTCTGTGTGTGTGTGTGTCTGTCTGTCTGTCTGTGCGAGTGTGTGTATGTGTGTGTATGTGTGCCTGTCTGTGTGTGTGTGTGTGTCTGTGTGTGTGTGTCTGTGTGTCTGTCTCTGTGTGTGTGTGTATTGTGCTGTGTGTGTGTGTGTGTGTGTGATGTGCGTCTGTGTGTGTGTGTGTCTGTCTGTCTGTCTGTGCGAGTGTGTGTATGTGTGTGTATGTGTGCCTGTCTGTGTGGTGTGTGTGTGTGTGTCTGTTTGTGTGTGTCTGTTTGTGTGTGTCTGTGTGTGTGTGTGTGTGTTTAACACCCCCACACCATTGTTGCCTCCAATGGGATTGAATCATTCCCGGTTACTATGAGTGAGACCGTTGCCAAGTTGACGCTAGAATTCCCCAATTTCCTTCCTATTGTTGGCCTGTGTTTTAAATAGAGCCATAGAGCTGTCCAGCATGGAAACACGCCCTTCTGTCCAGCTGGTCAAGCCGGCTAGATATCCCAACCTAATCCAGTCCCACCTGCCAGCACCCGGCCCATATCCCTCCAAACCCTTCCTATTCATATTCCCATCCAGATGCCTCTTAAATGTTGCAATTGTACCAGCCTCCACTTCCTCTGGCAGCTCATTCCATACACGTACCACCCTCTGTGTGAAAAAGTTGCCCCTTAGGTCCCTTTTAAATCTTTCCCCTCTCCCCCCATGCTGCCTAGTGTCGGACTCCCCCCATGCTGCCTAGTATCGGACTCCCCCCGATGCTGCCTAGTGTCGGACTCCCCCCACCCCACCTTCCCCCAGACCCAGGAGGACAAGACCTTGGCTATTTCCCTCTATCCATGCCCTTCACGTTTTTATTTAGATTAGATTAGATTAGATGACGGTTTTTATTGTCATTTCTGCTAGACCTTTGCTCACTATTGTATTGTTAAATTATTTTTTTTTCAGGTGGAAGCAGCTCGTAAGACAAGGTAGGAGAGAGTTTTGCACCTTTTTGGTGAAATCACCAGCAGCTTGCTTTGCAAGAAGGCCTTTGATAAAGTTGATTCTTTGATGTTGCCAGGTCCCAGGAGGAGTGTTCCAAGCTGCTGTTGGTGTCTGATAAACTCTGTCTGGGACAGTTCAATAGCCCTTTACAGTATACAGTGTGGAGGGAAATACTGGATAGCATCCACCCTGGTAAGTCTCTCTTTTCTTCCTATTTGTAAGAGTCAGAGCGAGGGATTTAAACAGCTCCGGGATGAATGACGTCCTACTCGTTCATACTGAAAGAACAGCTCCCTTTACTCATTATGATGAAGGTAAAGCCAGCTCTACCCCTTCAATACTGATATTAAAGATTGTCCCCCATCAAACACTCCCAGGACAGGGACAGCACGGGGTTAGATACAGAGTAAAGCTCTCTCTACACTGTCCCCCCCATCAAACACTCCCAGGACAGGGACAGCACAGGGTTAGATACAGAGTAAAGCTCTCTCTACACTGTCCCCCCATCAAACACTCCCAGGACAGGGACAGCACGGGGGTTAGATACAGAGTAAAGCTCTCTCTACACTGTCCCCCATCAAACACTCCCAGGACAGGGACAGCACGGAGTTAGATACAGAGTAAAGCTGCCTCTACACTGTCCACCATCAAACAGTCCCAGGACAGGGGATAGCACAGGGTTAGGGACAGAGTAAAGCTCCCTCTACGCTCTCTCGAACACTCCAGGACTGTTACTGCACGCATTTAAAAGAGATTAAAGCTCTTTCTCCTCTTTCCCTATCAAACACTTCCTAGAGAGGGGCAGCATGGGGGTTAGAGTAAAACCCCCTGTACTCTATTAAGCTGAAAGTAATGCTCCCCTCCACAGTATCCCCATCAAACTCTCCCTGGAGAGGAACAGTCCACGGTTAGATAGAGAGTAAAGCTTTCTCTCCTGTAACCCTGGAATTTATCATCGACTGAATGTAGTCAGCACCTGGATGTGTGGGGAAGGGTGGTGGGGGGGTGGGGTTCACAATTCCTGTGGAATGCCCTTATTTCTCTCCTCAGGAGCTATGGGCTTTATCACTTCCCAACACTCAGGCCGAGCAGCAGTCACCCCCCCCCACAGCTACCCCCAGCCAGAAATCAACATTGAGCCTGTCTACCATTTATCCTGCTCTCTTTCAGGTAGCTCCTGTGACTAAAGGGAAATGGGGGAGGTGGGATTAGGGTGCTGAGTTGGATGATCATCAATGCTCATATTGAATGGGCCCTCTATGTTTATGGTAAAAACAATGACTGCAGATGCTGAAATCAAATACTGGACTAGTGGTGCTGGAAGAGCACAGCAGTTCAGGCAGCATCCAAGGAGCTTCGAAATCAACGTTTTTCGGGCAAAAAGCCCTTCATCAGGAATGCTATGTTTATGGATATAGTGGTGTGGTCTGGTTCACGTTGCGATAGTCTGGAGTTACTGTTTGGGCTGTGGGTGCTGCAGTTTCTTTGACTATCGCTTTGCTCCCTTTAGATTAGATTAGATTACTTACAGTGTGGAAACAGGCCCTTCGGCCCAACAAGTCCACACCGACCCGCCGAAGCGCAACCCACCTACATTTACCCCTTACCTAACACTACGGGCAATTTAGCATGTCCAATTCACCTAACCTGCACATCTTTGGACTGTGGGAAGGAAACCGGAGCACCCGGAGGAAAACCCACGCAGACACGGGGAGGACGTGCAAACTCCACACAGTCAGTCGCCTGAGGTGGGAATTGAACGCGGGGTCTCTGGCGCTGTGAGGCAGCAGTGCTAACCACTGTGCCACCGTGCTGTGTCTCACTTTCTCATACCCTCTCCCCCACCTTGATTATTATTTATTTCTCCCTTCTCCCACCCGCCCACAACCCCTCCCAGAAACGATTTTCTCTCTCCCTTTCCTGGATCTGGTGCTCGGGACCATCCCTAACTCCCCACTGAGTTGAGCCCTTGGCCATTTATAGAGCAGTCTGGGACTCACACAATAACGTCCCCTAACCAGGCTGTGTGAGTAATTGAAACAAAAGGTGACAATAGCCACGTGGACACCCTTTCAGCTGCTCTTTATTCTGACTTTATATTAGATTCACATTTCAGAACCTGCCAAATGCGGGAAATGAACGTTATGCCCCAAGACTTTGAGAATTCCTTACACCAACTTCCTGAAGAAGGGCTTATGTCCGAAACGTTGATTCTCCTGCTCCTTGGATGCTGCCTGACCTGCTGCGCTTTTCCAGCAACACATTTTCAGCACTAACACCACCTCCTTATTTTAATAATCGACCTGTTCAGTGATAGTATTACACAGCTCTGGAGCAGGTGGGACTTGAACCCAGGACTCCTGGACTGGGGGGAGGGACATTACCACTGCGTCACGAGGTGCCCCCCCCCCACCTCCTCCACTCAGTGGGTAGGATGCTCTGACTCCAGTTCCCCATCAAACTGTCCCCCCATCAAACAGTTCCATGTTCCCCCAAAAGATGTTTTTTTTGTTCAATGCAGTGGGGTGAGGACAAACTCAGACCTTTCCCCACCACCCCACCTCACTTTGCCTTTTACTCCCGGCCTTCCCTCTTCCCTTTCCTGAGCTTTTATCTTCCTCTCTCACCGGGTTTTCCTTGTCCACATCGCTGATGGTCCACAGTCTGCCTCATGAAGGACAGTGGCTGCCTCCGGCTGGAGGCGGAGATGGGAACGGGCAGATTAGGGGCGAGGGAAGATGGCGATGTGGGTACGGCACAGGAGGTGTAAACGGTACAGGAGGTGGGTACGGTACAGGAGGTGGGTGTGGTACAGGAGGTGGGTAAGGTACAGGAGGTGGGTACGGTACAGGAGGAGGGTACGGTACAGGAGGAGGGTATGGTACAGGAGGAGGGTACGGTACAGGAGGTGGGTACGGTACAGGAGGAGGGTACGGTACAGGAGGAGGGTATGGTACAGGAGGAGGGTACGGTACAGGAGGAGGTACGGTACAGGAGGTGGGTACGGTACAGGAGGTGGGTACAGGAGGTGGGTACGGTACAGGAGATGGGTACAGGAGGTGGGTAAGGTACAGGAGGAGGGTACGGTACAGGAGGAGGGTTACGGTACAGGAGGAGGGTACGGTACAGGCAGGAGGTGGGTACAGGAGGTGGGTACGGTACAGGAGATGGGTACAGGAGGTGGGTAAGGTACAGGAGGAGGGTACGGTACAGGAGGAGGGTACGGTACAGGAGGAGGGTACGGTACAGGAGGAGGGTACGGTACAGGAGGTGGGTACGGTACAGGAGGAGGGTACGGTACAGGAGGAGGGTATGGTACAGGAGATGGGTACAGGGGGTGGGTATGGTACAGGGGGTGGGTACGGTACAGGAGGAGGGTACGGTACAGGAGGAGGGTACGGTACAGGAGGAGGGTAAGGTACAGGAGGTGGGTAAGGTACAGGAGGTGGGTAAGGTACAGGAGGTGGGTACGGTACAGGAGGTGAGTACGGTACAGGAGGTGGGTACGGTACAGGAGGTGGGTATGGTACAGGAGGTGGGTACAGGAGGTGGGTACGGTACAGGGGGTGGGTACGGTACAGGAGGTGGGTACGGTACAGGAGGTGAGTATGGTACAGGAGGTGGGTACGGTACAGGAGATGGGTACAGGGGGTGGGTATGGTACAGGAGATGGGTACAGGAGGTGGGTATGGTACAGGAGGTGGGTATGGTACAGGAGGTGGGTATGGTACAGGAGGAGGGTATGGTACAGGAGGAGGGTAAGGTACAGGAGATGGGTACAGGAGGTGGGTATGGTACAGGAGGTGGGTATGGTACAGGAGGAGGGTATGGTACAGGAGGAGGGTACGGTACAGGAGGTGGGTACGGTACAGGAGGTGGGTACGGTACAGGAGGTGAGTACGGTACAGGAGGTGGGTACGGTACAGGAGATGGGTACAGGAGGTGGGTATGGTACAGGAGGTGGGTACGGTACAGGAGGTGAGTACGGTACAGGAGGTGGGTACGGTACAGGAGGTGGGTACGGTACAGGAGGTGGGTACGGTACAGGAGGTGGGTACGGTACAGGAGGAGGGTACGGTACAGGAGGAGGGTACGGTACAGGAGGTGGGTACGGTACAGGAGGTGAGTACGGTACAGGAGGTGGGTACGGTACAGGAGGTGGGTACGGTACAGTAGGAGGGTACGGTGCAGTAGGCGATTGTGAAGTGGTGGTTTTGGGGTTGTGGTGTGAGGGGTGATAGTGAAGTGGGGGGGGTATGGGGGTGGGGTGTGGGAGGGTGATAGTGAAGTGGGGGGGTTTGGGGGTGGGGTGTGAGGAGGGGATAGTGAAGTGGGGTGGCTTGGGGTGGGGTGTGGGGGGGTGGGGTGGGGTGATAGTGAAGTGGAGGGTTTGGGGGGTGGGGTGCGGTGGGGCGATAGTGAAGTGGGGGGTTTGGTGGTTGGATGTGTGGGGGGTGATAGTGAATTGGGGGTTTGGGGGGCGCGGTGTGGGGTGATAGTGAAGTGGGGGGGTTTGGGGGGTGTGGTGTGGGGGAGTGATAGTGAAGTTGGGGGGGGTGATAGTGAAGTGGTGGGGTTTGGGGGGAGGGGTGTTGTGGGGAGGTGATAGTGAAGTGGGGGGGTTTGGTGGTGGGGGGGTGATAGTGAAGTGGGGGGTTTGTGGGTGGGTGGGTGTGGGGGGGTGATAGTGAAGTAGGGGGTTTGGGGGGTGGGGTGTGGGGGGGGTGATAGTGAAGTCGGGGGGGTGTGGGGATGGGGTGTGGGGGTGATAGTGAAGTGGGGGGGTTGGGGGGTGATAGTGAAGTGGGGGGTTTGGGGGTGGGATGGGGGGTGATATTGAAGTGGGGGGGGGTTTGGGGGCGTGGCGTGGGTGTGATAGTGAAGTGGGCGGTTTGGGGGTGGGGTTGTGTGGAGGGGTGATAGTGAAGTGGGAGGGTTTGGGGGTGGGGTGTGGGGGGGGTGATAGTGAAGTGGGGGGGCTTGGGGCAGGGTGTGCGGGGATGATAGTGAAGTGAGGGGCTTGAGGGAGGGGTGTGTGTGCGTGTGTGGGAGGGGTGATAGTGAAGTGAGGGTGTGTGGGGGTGGGGTGTGTGTGTGGGGGGAATGATAGTGATGTGGGGGGGTTTGGGGGTGTGGTGTGTGTGTGTGGGCGGGTGATAGTGACGGTAGGGGGTTTGGGGGTGGAGTGGGGGTTGATAGTGAAGTGGGGGGTTGGGGGTGAGGTGGGGTGGGGTTGATAATGAGGTGGGGGTGTCAGTGAAGTAAGGGCTTTGGGGGTGGGGTGGGGTTGATAGTGAAGTGGGGGGGTGGGTTGGGGGTGACAGTGAAGCGGGAGGGTATGGGGGTGGGTTGGGGGTGACAGTGAAGGGGGGTTGGGGGTGGGTTGGGGTGACAGTGAAGTGGGGGGGTTTGGGGGTGGGTTGGGGGTGACAGTGAAGCGGGAGGGTTTGGGGTTGGGGGTGACAGTGAAGTGGGGGGTTGGAGATGGGTTGGGGGTGACAGTGAAGCGGGGGGTTGGGGTGGGTGGGGGTGACAGTGAAGTGGGGGGTTTGGGGTTGGGGGTGACAGTGAAACGGGGGGGTTTGGAGATGGGTTGGGGGTGACAGTGAGTGGGGGGGGTTGGGGGTGACAGTGAATCGGGGGGGTTTGGAGATGGGTTGGGGGTGACGTGAAGTGGGGGGGTTGGGGGGTGACAGTGAAGCGGGGGGTGGGGGTGACAGTGAAGCGGGGGGGGTTGGGAGATGGGTTGGGGGTGCAGTGAGCGGGGGGGTATGGGGTTGGGGGTGAAGTGAGTGGGGGTTGGGGGTGGGGGTGACAGTGAATCGGGGGGGTTTGGAGATGGGTTGGGGGTGACAGTGAAGTGGGGGTTGGGGGTGGGTTGGGGGGTGACAGTGAAGTGGGGGTTGGGGTGGGTTGGGTGACAGTGAAGTGGGGTTTGGGGTGGGTTGGGGGTGACAGTGAAGTGGGGGTTTTGGGGGTGGGTTGGGGGTGACAGTGAAGTGGGGGTTGGGGGTGGGTTGGGGTGACAGTGAAGTGGGGTTTTGGGGGTGGGTTGGGGGTGACAGTGAAGTGCGGGAGCCAGGGGTTTGGGGTTGATAGTGAGGGCGGTTTAGGAAGGGGAAGGAAGGAGAGGTTGGTAACACCAGAGACAATCCCAGAGAGTGAAATATCTGTTTCAGATGGAGACTCCCATCTCACAACGTGAATAAACCATCGAGAAAGACTTGGTGTGGTTGTGGGGAATGCTGCTGGGCTGGGGGGGGGGGGCGTGGGGGGCGGGGGCGTGGGTGGGGGGGGGCGATATTGTTAAAATGAAATGGAAATTGGAGATTCCAGCTCAAGAAATTGCTTCGGGAAATCAAAACCGTGTGTTTAACCTGTTTTATCTTTCTCCACTCTCTCTCTCTTCTCTGTCTCTCTGTCTCTGTCTCTCTCCCTCTCTCTCTCTTCCCATCTCCCCTCTCTTTCTCTCTCTTTCTCCCTTCTTCCCCCCTCTCTCGCCTCTCCCCCCTCTCTCTCCCCCTCTCTCTCTGCCTCTCTATATCTCTCTCTCTCTCACTTTCTCTATCTCTCTCTCTCTCTCTCCTCTCTCTCTCTCTCTGTCTCTCTACCTCTTTCTCTATCTCTCTCTCGCTACCTCTCCTCTCCCCCCTCCATCTCTCTCTCTCTCTATCTCTTTCTCTCTCTCTATCCCCTCTCTCTCTCTCTCTATCCCTCTCTCTACCTCCCGCCCCCTCTCCATCTCTCTCTATCCCTCTCTATCTCTCTATCTCTCTCTCCATCTCTCTCTCTATCTCTCTACCTCTATCTCTCTCTACCTCTCTCTCTCTATCTCACTTGTCTATCCTCTCTCTACCTCTCTCTCTCTCTCTCCCCCCCTCTCTCTCTCTACCTCTTTCTCTCTCTATATATATATCCCTCTCTCTCTATCTCTCTACCTCTCTCTATCTCTCTCTCTCTCTACCTCTCTCTGTCTATCTCTCTCGCCCTCTCTATCTCCCCCTGTCTCTCTCTCGCTCTCTCTCTCTCTATCTCTCTTGCCCTCTCTATCTCTCAACCCCGTCTCTCTCGCTCTCTCTCTCTATTTCTCTCACTCTGTCTCTATCTCCTTCTCTATCTGTCTCTGTCTCTCGCTCTCTCTTCCCCAACCCCCTCCTCCTCACCCCGCCCCCCCCCCCCCCCCCCCCCCCACTCCAGCCCCTGCCTCGCTAACTCTGGACCTAGACACGGCGAACCCTTGGCTCCTGGTTTCCGAGGACCGCACCAGTGTGAGGCTGGGGGATAAAGAGCAGGAGGTACCCGATATCCCGCAGAGGTTTGACCGCGGAGCGTTTGTGCTTGGCTCAGTGGGGTTCACGTCGGGCAGGCACTACTGGCAGGTGGAGGTGGCCAACAAGAGCTGGTGGGGAGTGGGGCTGGCCTCAGAGTCTGCGCCCAGGAAGGGCGAGATTGACCCCACGCCCGAGAGTGGCTTCTGGACCGTCTGGCTGTTCCCCAGCAGGGCTGGGTGGCCCGTACTGCCCCGTCGCTGACCCCCCTCGGCCTGGACGCCAGCCCCAGGAAGGTGGGAGTCTTCCCTGGACTATGGGGCCGGGCAGGTCTCGTTCTACAACGCGGACAACATGTCCCATGTCCACACCTACACCCACCCCTTCACCGGGAGGCTGTACCCCTTCTTCTGCCCCGGACCCAACAAGGGCGGGTCCAACCTGGCTCCCCTGAGCATCTGCGGCGCCAGAGGTCAATAAATCCCACCATCCCAACTGTTTCCGCCTCTCTGGATCCCACGTCCTATCGGGGTTCCCAGGAGGGGAGGTTGGGGTGGGAGGTTGGGGGGGGGGGGGAGGATGGGGGTGCGAAAGAGACACATAGCGATTCCTCCAGCGATGAGAGGGGGGTGGTGGTGTCAATGCTTAAAAGACCAACTCCAGGATGGGGTTGTCTGGATCTCTGTGGCGTTGTGGCTTTCCACTGCAGAGAGCTGAGCAGGTTCACCAGCCCTCCTTGAGCGAGGACCTTTCTTCATTTCACTGCCCAGTGGTTTACCCTGTGCTCTGAGACCCCCTTGCTCTAGACCCCAGCCCCTGCCCCCTTCCCTCCAGTGAAAGTAATCATCCAAGTCTCTTCCTGGCTCGTTGGAATTATATATGCACTTTACAGAAATCCTTTCTCACTGTCAGGCCGTGAACTGGATGGTGTTGAAATGTCCCCAGTTGGACTCCAATTGGAAAGTTGGTGGGGGGGAGAGAGGAGTGGGGTGGGGGGAGTTGGTCGAAGAGCGAGCGAGAAACGGGGTGAGGGGGGGTGTGGTCAGGAACGACAATGGAAGTACTTTATGTCAGGAACGTGAAGAGGTGCTGGAGGTCAGAACAGGAGAGGGGTTCCCAGTAGGGGTAGAGAAAAGACGAGGCAGGGACAGTTGCTGGACCCGAAAGTCTAGCTAATGTGCAGGGGTTCTCAATCCCAGCCCTACAACGTTGCTGTAGAGAGAGACCTTCTGTAGACTGGCAGGTGGGGTTGGGGATGGTGGGGTATAGAAGGTTATGGGGCAAGGAGAGAAAATAGCCATCCCTCTTAGTCAAAGGGTCAATAACCAGGGGGCTTCAATTTAAGGAGATGGGCAGGGGGCATTTGAAGATTACAGATTTCACCCAGAGGTGTTTCTGAAATGCACTGTCTGGGAGGGTAGCTGAGACTGGAATCTTTGCATCCTTTAAGGAACAATTGAGCTCCAGGGAGAGGCTGAACAGGCTGGGGCTGTTTTCCCTGGAGCGTCGGAGGCTGAGGGGTGACCTTATAGAGGTTTATAAAATCATGAGGGGCATAGATAGGGTAAATAGGCAAAGTCTTTTCCATGGGGTCTGGGAGTCCAGAACTAGAGGGCATAGGTTTAGGGTGAGAGGGGAAAGATATAAAAGAGACCTAAAGGGCAACTTTTTCACCCAGAGGGTGGTGCGTGTATGGAATGAGCTGCCAGAGGAAGTGGTGGAGGCTGGTACAATTGCAACATTTAAGAGGCATCTGAATGGGTATATGAATAGGAAGGGTTTGGAGGGATATGGGTCGGGTGCTGGCAGGTGGGACTAGATTGGGTTGGGATATCTGGTCGGCACGGACGGGTTGGACCGAAGGGTCTGTTTCCGTGCTGTGCGTCTCTATGCACTTGCACCATCATCACATTCAAGGCTCTGGGCCAAGCACGGGGGAAGCAGGACCGATGTAGATTTAGTGTACGGAAACTGGGGGGAAGAGGTCTCAACAGGTCTGGCAGCATCTGTGGAGAGAAGTGAGCTCTCTGCACGGATGCTGCCAGACCTGCTGAGCTTTTCCAGCAATTTCCACCTTCGTTTCTGATTTCCAGCATTCAAAGTCCTTTATGGTTGATTTAAGTGCAGGTTAAAGGGCTTCGTCTGTACTGTGCAGTGGATTTTAAATTCGAACCATTCCGTCTGGAATCTAAAGCCGCTCACCAGGTCTAATAGCAATGGGCAGGCTTGTGTCCATTTGTCGTAAAAGGCCATCTGGCTCACCCACGTCCCTTTAAGGAAGGAAATCTGCCGTCCTTCCTTGGTCTGCCCTACACTTGACCCCAGAGCCACAGCGATGTGGTTGACTCCGAAATGGCTGAGGGAGTCATTCAGTTCAACGTTAAAGAGGAATGAGTGATAGGTGCCCACCTTGCTCTGCAGATGAAGTCTCCAGTGGCAGCGGCTAGTGAAAAGCCGCAGGGTGACTGGAGGGAGGCAGTGGGCAACTTGAGCCTGAGGTGTTAGAGAATAGCAGTGGGACAGACAGAATGACTGAATGGTAAAGGCCGGATGCAGGACAATCAGCAGTGGCCCCTCTGCGCATTTAAATGCGGTGCCTGATACTGTAGAGCTTGGAATGATGACAAACAGGACTGAGGAGGAATAGGAAACATATTGCTGAGGGGTTAGGAACCAGTGGCAATGATGAATGTAATCAAAGATCAATGATTAATGTAACATAGATTTACATCAGGGAGCGGGGGAGATTTCTTTATACTTTCCTGATACATGTCTACAATCCAAATAAAGATTGGAGAAAGTGGGATGAGGAGAAAGGATTCAAAGGCATTTAGGAACCAGGTTATAAAATATAAATAGAATTAATTCTGAACTGCATAGTTTGTATTGACTGCTCTGTATCCATGTTGGACTTTTTAATGTCTTTGTATGTATTCAGACTCTCTACACTTAAGAATATACCACGCTGAAGGTGTGAACCTATTAAAAAAAACCGAAACATGTGTTGAATCTTATTATTTGCTGTTATTTTGCCGCATTTCAGTGTTCACAAATTTCAAATCGTTAACGCAGAGAGAAAAATGATTCATTAAGTGGGCAGACCAGCATAATCCGGTTTGAATAGACACTTCTGGAGCCACTCCCTATCATTATGATCTGCCACACGTACCAACCATAGAATCCCTACAGTTTGGAAGCAAGCCATTCAGCCCGTCAAGTCCACTCTGAACTCCCCCACCCCCCCACCGCCCCGAATCCCAGACCCACTCCCGCTAACCTATCCCTGTAACCCAGGCTTACCCACCTAGTCTGTACATCCCTGGAGACTATGTCCCATGCACATACAGTCATAGAGTTGGACAGCACGGAAACAGACCCTTCGGTCCAACCCGTCCATGCCGACCAGATATCCCAACCCAATCTAGTCCCACCTGCCAGCACCCGGCCCATATCCCTCCAAACCCAAATGC
Source organism: Chiloscyllium punctatum (assembly GCF_047496795.1). Lineage (NCBI taxonomy): Eukaryota > Metazoa > Chordata > Chondrichthyes > Orectolobiformes > Hemiscylliidae > Chiloscyllium > Chiloscyllium punctatum. Next base: position 29,114,031 of record NC_092768.1, on the reverse strand, counting down.
CTTTTCAATGTTGTGATTGTATGAACCGCCACCATTTCCTCTGGCAGCTCATTCCATACACACTGCTGTCTGAGTGAAAAAGTTGCCCCTCGGGTCTTTGGGAGGAAACCGGAGCACCGCGCAGATATGGGGAGACTGATGTTGCCAAGTCCACATTGACAGTCGCCGGAGGGTAGAATCGAACCTGGGATCCTGAATGGTAGGAGGTAGCAGTGCTAACCACTGACCCAACGACGGGTACAACTCACTTAAAATCCCTCGATACTTTAATCTTGTTCTGGTTTGGAACAAAAGAGTGATTCACCGAATAAGCACAGAAAATGCACCTTTGTAGAGCTGGACCATTTGTACATCCATCCACTGGAACCCCATAGGAACTGGGAGGTGGGTGTGGGGAGGGATGTGGGGGGAAGGGCTGGGCAACACATCGATGATGTTACCTTCTCGTGGTAATTGTCAGTGTTAGCCTGTAATGTTCGCTGTCTCAATAATGCTTCCCACAGGACTCTTTACAAAGTGCCTCTGGTTGAATGTTTTCCTTCTAGGCTTGCAGTAGGTATTGGTAAAATGCCGATTTTGATGATCAGTGATGTCACATCACAGTCCTGCATCAGAGAGCACAGCTTCGAGTCACTGAGTTACTGGCTGGTGGTTACAAGTGAAGGGCTTGGGATTGATGCTCGTGAGTGAGACTAATCTTTATATAGTAAATGTAATTGAACAACAAAGCCAGGCAGACAGATTTTGGTTAGTATCACCAGGTACTTTTTCTTTAAATGAGGAAGAGGTCAGGAAATTATCTGGACATTAACTTAAATGCAACATTTCTAAGACAATGTTAATGAACAAAATGGCTTTGCTGGTGAGTTTAGGACAGGCAGAATAATCAGGCCGGGGCACGAGTTTAGTTCTTATTTTAGATTGAACGAATCAAGTCAGTTCAGGGCAACCAGTCAGAAACAATTTCCAGTGCGTGGACGTTCCGGGCCAGGGGTGTTTGTGTGGAAGCCCTCAAGTTTTTCAAACTGAGAAAGTTTAAACCATCAGAATTGTACAGGGTTCAAGCCCGGGAGATTCCAGTTTGGAAAGGAGTTCAAACAGTTTAAGTGAAAGCATCGCAGGTATTAGTGAAGGGATGGCAGGTGAACAGGCCAACATGACGCGGTCTGGGATTGTGGGAGAGGAGTCAAGGCTTCTTACTGACGGAGCAGACTGTGTCAACTCTCTGGTACAGCCAGGTAAAAACAAGGACTACAGAGGCTGGAAACCAGAGTTTAGATCAGAGTGGCGCTAGAAAAGTGCAGCAGGTCAGGCAGCGTCCGAGGAGCAGGAAAATCGACGTTTCGGGCAAAAGCCCTACATCCTCTATTCCTGATGAAGGGACTTTTGCCCGAAATGTCGATTTTCCAGTTCCTCGGACGCTGCCTGACCTGCTGCGCTTCTCCAGCACCATTCGAATCTAGACTCTTTGGTACAGCCGTCTGATTAGTTCCCCCTTCCCTGTTTATGTTTAGAAAGAAAAAAACTCTCATGGGACATGGGCAGTGTCTGAGAAGTGAGCCTAATTGAACAGAGACCACACAAACCAGATCGGGTGAAATTGACAAGCTGTTTATTACAAGCGATATTGCTGGACGAGGAGCTGCCTAGGCTGACACAGAACTGACAGTCTGTACAGGGAGATCAAGGGTTCTCTTCCCTGAGTTGAGAATCAAGCCAGTCTTTATAGGAATACTCACAATGATCCTAATTAGAAATAGGAAAAATACAATGGTCTTGATAATCAAGTAATCCAATTATGACAGTGATAATCGCAAAGCAGTTATCATCGAGTCTTAGAGATGTACAGCACAGAAACAGACTCTTTGGTCCAACCCCGTCCATGCCGACCAGATATCCCAACCCAATCTAGTCCCACCTGCCGGCACCCGGCCCATGTCCCTCCAAACCCTTCCTATTGATATACCCATCCAAATGCCTTTTAAATGTTGCAATTTTACCAGCCTCCACCACTTACCTGAAGAATGTCCTGAATCTAGGTACAATGACGCATTAATCAGTCTTAAATGGGATCAGGAGATCTCAGTTCTCCTCGTGGGTAGGTGAGAATGTCCCTTTTTTTGGCAGCGAGGTGTTTCCATTGTTGGTCTCCTGCGAGCCTCCCCGTCTGACCTGTCCTTTGTGTGGCTTTGGTATCACTGGGTTACGATCGGGTCCAGGAAGCGTATTGTCAGGTTGTCTTGGGAAGTGTATTCTCTGGTCTGTGAGTGACTGTGGTCATGTCTGGTTTCCCTTGTCAGCCTGTTTGGTCAATACTGAGGCATTCTGGGTGCTCCTTGTATGGTTTGGACAGGCTTGAGTTTCTGTGTCCTGTCTGGCCATGCTGTGGGTAGGCAGGGTGGCCAGCTGCTTGGCCCCTATTGTACTACAACAGAGTTGCTTGCTAATCCATTTCAGAAGTCAACCAGCTTGCCCTGAATCTGAAGTCAAATGTAGGCCAGATCGGGTGAGCTCTTTCATTTTAACCATCCATTAATGTCACCGTTAAATGTGACAAACCAGAGGTCGCACATTGGTTAGCACTGCTGCCTCACAGCAGCCAGGGACCCTGGCTTCGTTTCCACCCCTCGGGTGACTGTCTGTGTGGAGTTTGCAAGTCTCCCCGTGTCTGCGTGGGTTTCCTCCCACAGTCCAAACATGTGCAGGTTAGGGGAACTGGCCAGGCCCCAAAGCTAGACTAATTAGTCATGGGAAAAGTGGAGTTACAGGGTCTAGCTGCAATGCTCTTCAAAGGGTCAGTATGGTCTCAATGGGCCGAAAGGCCTGCGAGTAGTTGTGAAATGCCTCATTAAATGGACTGAGGCAAAACCTCGGGCGGACAGAAAAGTCGCTTATCTTTACACGGATAGCTTCCTCTTCTGCACATTCCAATCTTCCTTCACACACCACAAATAAAGCAGAAGTCCCTCGGTGTCACAGGTTAATGTGCCAGGTCAAATTCACCCAGTCAGCAAGCAATTTTACCCTAGATAGCGCATAGAACAATACAGGAATGGGCCCTTCGGCCCACGATGCTGTGCCTAATGTAATGCAAAATCCCTTCTGCCTGCCTTTTCGGTTTATATTCGGTGAAAGTGAGGGCTGCAGATGCTGGAGATCAGAGTCAAAAAGTGTGGCGCTGGAAAAGCACAGCAGGTCAGGCTGCGTCCGAGGAGCAGGAGAGTACACCCTTGGTAAAACCCATTGGTCTATATCCCTCGATTGCTTCCTCCAGTGCTTATTTAAACATCTCTTAAATGCCCCGATCATATCTGCCTCTACTGCCACCACTTTTACATTACAAAGAAGAGAATGCTGTTTCATTAGTCTATGGGGTGGCTTGGAGATGTAGCTCAAACTGTTAGATTGCATATGACTTTTTAGTAAAGATCAAGTAGCAGTGCAGTTACAAACAGAATAACACTGGTCATTGGATATCTCATCTACTGTGCTTCCTGAGTTGCTTGTCTGAAGGACAGAATGATACAGGTACATTGACATAAGTCAACACAAGTTAGGGAGAGACTTAGCTGCTTTCTAACTGCTCCGTCCCTCCAGAGAATAATCTCAGATTCTGAAATAAGGTATTAGCATGTTGAGATATTGGCAAAAGAAATCTGCAGTCAGGCTGCAGGCACGGTGGCTCAGTGGTTAGCACCGCTGCCTCACAGCACCAGGGACCCTGGTCTGATTCCAGCCTTGGGCATCTGACTATGTGGAGATTGCACATTCTCCCCGTGTCTGTGTGGGTTTGCTCCAGCTTCCTCCCAGAATCCAAAGATGTGCAGGTTAGGGTGGATTGGCCAGGCTAAGTTGCCCCATAGTGTTAGGTGCATTAGTCAGAGGGAAATGGGTCTGGGTGGGTTACTCTTCAGAGGGTCGGTGTGGACTGGTTGGGCCAAAGGGCCAGTTTTCACCCTTTGGGGAATCTAATTTAAATGTTTTCAACAGCCATTGGGAAAAGGCACTACAGAAAGCTCTATATTCACTTGCTTGGCTTGGCCAAGAGAGAGAGCAGATAAAACCTGATGTATTAGCAAAATCTGATTTATACACATCACTCACGCACAGGCACACATACACACATACACACACACACACACACACACACACACATTCTGAACAATCTGGCCAAGTTGTTAGTTAAGTGCAACAAACAATCCATTTGTGGGAAACAAGGCACACCATTGCAAAAGCCTGACATATCAATGCCTTCTGAAATTCTTCCTGTTTTAATTTCCATTTACCTTCCTCCTCCTCAACACCGTTTTGCAACCTCTGTCAAATTTCTTGTGTTTTGTTGCTGCCTCTTTGTGACCAGCCATGATCAAGTTGCCTGGTAGTGCTGGCTCAAGGGACGAATGGCCCACTCCTGGACCTATTTCCCATGTTTGTTTTCTCTGTCTCCTTCCATGGTCACCTTAGGCTGTCTTTCTTATCCACACAAGTGCCTACAGAGATCCTACCGCCTCTATGTTGCTTGTAGTGTGAAGGGATCACTTAGCCCTTACAGTTGAGAAATGAACTGAGTGCTCCGTGGATGTTGGGTTCATCCTCTGCGTCATCTTCGAACAAGTGTGCAACATTGTCATTCTGGTATCCTCTGACATCACTCCTATACCTCAGGAAGATTGGAAGATCCACATCTCCTCCACTTATATCCTTCTGTATTCTGGTGGCTTCTCAACTTTGGATACAGCAAACCCATTTAATAACTCCCCCATTGTCGAAACCACCTTCCTCCTCTTTCACTATGACTGGAGTGTGGGGTCCCTTGATAAAGACAGCTTGTAAATTTACCATAAGATGCCCCCACCCCTCCTCCCCTTTCGGTCCCTCATCAGTGCTGTCCTTTTTTACAATGGGGAGATGCGGGTGTTGGACTGGGATGGACCTTGGGACCCTTTAACCACACCCACTAGTTTCCAAATTCCACATCACTAGTTTCCGACATCACTAGTTTCCAAATTCCACTCTCCACCACCAATTCACCCCACATCCAACCCTCCAACCGCCCACTTGACCTGTCCCACCCATCCATCTTCCTTCCCACCTACCCACTCCCTCCTTCCCACTGACCTGTCACCGTCACCCCCCCCTGCATCTACCTGTCACCTTTCCCTCCTAACCACAAACCCAATGGTCCAGTACACTCTACACCGTAAAACTGATTGAACAAAATCAATTGATGACAGCAACTTAAAGGTGGCTCCATGGCAGCAGTTAAAGCACTTCAATGGGATGTAACAAATTTAAATGGGCCTCGTTTCCTTTCTTCCTGGTGGTGGGAATTGGATAAAGATTTGTCCACCTGTTGTCTCTCACACCCGCACACACACACACACACACACACACATAACATGGGTACTGGGGAAGAAAAAACGTTACCGTTGTCGTTCTCCCTCCTTCCCAGGAGGACACTGAGGGGAATCCAACATTCTCAATGATCAAGTGGTGGATCAGTCAGCACTCATAGTCGACAACATGTGCTCCGCTTCACCGCGGCTGGGTCAGGATCGAGACAACTTGGGTGCATTGCCCCACCTCGTTCAGCTCCCAAGGCTGTGTTCACGCTCAGCAGTTCCTTGTTCAGACTGCGGTTACTTTCAATTCCTGGTCATTGTGGTATTTCACAGAATGTATCTCCTCCTCTGAATTTCATGGGGGAGGGCCCCCTTCAACAAACCGTGGCTGCAGTTTCTCAGTTTGGTTTTCTTTTTGGGATAACTCCATGTACAGAGCAGTTTTCATTTCCAGGAAGCCCACTGAGCATCGGGCTAGATGTAGGGGAGTTGAAGGGGGGGGAGTGAACAAACTAGTCAGGGAAACAAACAGACAAAATACGTAGAGACCGGCAGCTAAGGTAGGAATGGACTTTTTTTTAAAAAAAGTGTTTTCTGCAGGCATACTGACTGTACAAAGATAGTTAAAAGGGTGGACAAAGTCACATGACACCAGGTTATAGACCAATAGCTCATTCCTCTCGAAGAGCTCCTGCCCGAAACGTCGACTCTCCTGCTCCTCGGATGCTGCCTGACCTGCTGTGCTTTTCCAGCACCGCTCTGATCTTGACGCTGATCTCCACCGTCTGCAGTTCCCCACTTTTGTATAGTCCAACAGGTTTATTTAAAATCCCAAGCTTTCGGATCACCTTCACAGGGGAAAGGAGCAGCGTTTGGAAAGCTTTGTGATTTTAAACGCACCTGTAGGGCTGTAACCTGCTGTTGCATGACTTCTAACTCTGTCCCGCCCCAGGGGAAGGTGAGGGCTGCAGACGCTGCAGAGTCAGTGTCCAAAAGGGTGTCACTGGAATAGCGCAGCAGGTCAGGCAGCATCCGAGGAGCAGGAAAGTCAACGTTTCGGGCATAAGCTCTTCATGTGTTTGGGGGGGAAAGGGGGCTGAGAGATAAACAGGAGGGTGGGGCTGGATCAATGCAGCTGTTCTGTACGTGGAGTTATCCCCAAAAAAACCAAACTGAGAAACTGCAGCCACGGTTTGTTGAAGGGGGCCCTCCCCCATGAAATTCAGAGGAGGAGATACATTCTGTGAAATACCACAATGACCAGGAATTGAAAGTAACCGCAGTCTGAACAAGGAACTGCTGAGCGTGAACACAGCCTTGGGAGCTGAACGAGGTGGGACAACGCACCCAAGTTGTCTCGATCCTGACCCAGCCGCGGTGAAGCGGAGCACATGTTGTCGACTATGAGTGCTGACTGATGCACCACTTGATCATTGAGAATGTTGGATTCCCCTCAGTGTCCTCCTGGGAAGGAGGGGGAATGACAGTGTCCTTGGGAGACAACACGAGTAAAGATTTTAGCTGCGAACGTTCATTGCAGAGCGCTGAGCCATCAGAAGTGTCACTTTCACTTTGCAGCGCATCGTCACCCCTGAAGCCACAGGTCTATTTACATTTTTTAATATGTTTATTTTCCCTCACAGAGGGGCTGCCTAACTGCGGTAGTACTTATTTTCTTCCCCAGCCCCCATGTTGTGTGTGCGTGCAGGTGAGAGACACAATGTGCACAAATCTTTATTCAATTTCCACCGCCAGGAAGATAGGAAACACAATGGGCAATTTAGCAAGGAAACCCATGCAGACACAGGAAGAACATACAAGCATACAAGACTGGAGTTGAACCTGAGTCCTTGGTGCTGTGAGGCAGCAGTGCTAACCACAAAGCCGTTGTGCTGCCTCATCAAAAAGACATTTGCTACATCCTATTGAATGCTTTAATTGTTGTCACAGAGCCTCGGTTAAGCTGCTATCATCAATTGGTTTTGTTCAATTAGTTGAGAGTCCAGAGTCTACTGGAGCATTGAGTTTGTGGTTAGGAGGTAGAGATTTGTATTGTTGCAAACCAACTGTTAAAGTTTTTAAAAGATCCATTTCAGACCCTTTGACGTAGTTATAACTGAAAGATGTTGATCTCAGCTGCTCAGGGCATGGCTTCAACTGCCGATTGCAATAATTGGATGCATCTTTTTCCATATTAAGTGGTACGGTGTTGAAATGTCACATTGTTATCAAACGATGTTGTGGGCAGTTTGGAATGACCGCAGGCTAACGTGTCAATACAGAGCAATCAATAAATGGTAAGTATAATTCTCAGCGCAAAAGGCATCAGTGTGCTGGAGCAGCTGTGCACTAAACATTCCCTCCTTTTCTTTTTGTTTCCATGTCATACAGCACGGAAACAGTCCCTTTGGTCCAACTCGAATATAATCCCAAATTAAACTAGTCCCACCTGCCTGCTCCTGGCCCATATCCCTCCACACCTTTCCCCTTCATGGACTTATCCAAATGTGTTGTAACTGGGTTCACGTCCACCACTTCCTCAGAAAGTTCAGTCCACACATGAACCACCCCCACGTAATTAAAGTGGTCCTTCACATCTATTTTAAAAAAAAACTCTCCTATTACCTTAAAAATGTGCCCTCTAGTCTTGAAATCACTCCCCTCGGGGAAAGACTTGTACCATTAACTCTATCGATGCTCCTCATGATTTTATAAGCTTCTGTCAGACAGCACCTCAAGATAAAACATCTCCATGCTTATCAAGAATGAGCATATGCTAACACAAGACAGAGGAGCAAGCACTCTCTACCATCACTCTCCCAGAGCAAAATACAATCAGCAATGTCAGCGAGGTGACAGTATTGGAAAAGTCTCTGAGCCTATATATGCACAAACATTAATTGGTTATGTTCTGACACTTTAAGCCATTATTATTTGATGAAGCGAATTGTCTGAAATGTCACATTTATTTAGCTGCGATGTTTGCCTCCTGTCCCCCTCCAGAACTGGTTTAAAGTCAGAGTTGGCATCTTGTTTGCAGTTAAAATGCAAAAGGGCTGTTTGAGAGATTACCCCTGCTTTACGCAACTCTGCTTCCCGTGGGCAAAAATCAAAGGGGAAAATCGAGAGAGAAGCATCATAATTCAGTTCACTCAGAATTGATCTCTTGGCAACATGCTCGCTAAACGAATGTGGTGGCTGCAGGTTAGTGAATGCAGCCTGGTCTCTGAGCATTCACAGAAAGTGAAAGAAAGAGGGAAATATAGCTTGAAGATAACTGTGGCTTCAAGAATGTATTTTGTCCTTTTTTTAAAAAGAGAGATTGAATGAGATGTGCCCGGCAATCTGTAAGAAAGCAAACAACTTGTGAGGTTGTTAGTTCTTTCAAAGGTTGGAACAATAGAAGCATCCTGACTGGATGTGGCTTGAGCTCCCACCCATAGAACAACAATTTTGACTTTCTTTTTGTTTTTCAGGAGCAGAAGTTGCTGGGGCTGTGAAATGGCTACCAAATCTCCTTTTGCTACAGCTGAAAACGGGAGTTCGCTCTCTTCAGAATTGCCTTTTGATGTTCTTTCCTCCTGGATTGGAGAACCGCATGTGAGAATCTGACTCTGAACTTGCCTTTTGCCAAGATTCTGCTAATGGGCTGTTGCTATATTTGAACAGTTAATTAGTGATAGCTACTGTGACAAAATAATAATTTTGTTAAGTTTGAATTAGGGTATTTTAACTCCTCGTTCTTTCTTTATTTTATTATAGTGGATGAATAAAGTGCTGGAAAATGTGTTGCTGGAAAAACACAGCAGGCCAGGCAGCATCCGAGGAGCAGGAGAATCGACGTTTCGGGCATAAGCCCTTCTTCAGGAATGAGGCTGGTGTGCCAAGCGGGCTGAGATAAAAGGTAGGGGGGGGAGGGAATTTGGGGGAGGGGCGCTGGGAATACGATAGGTGGAAGGAGGTGAGGGTGAGGGTGATAGGCCGGAGAGGGGGTGGGGGCGGAGAGGTCGGGAAGAAGATTGCAGGTCAAGAGGGCGGTGCTGAATCTGAGGGTTGGGACTGAGATAAGGTGGGGGGGAGGGGAAATGAGGAAGCTGGAGAAATCTGCATTCATCACTTGTGGTTGGAGGGTTCCAAGGGGGAAGATGAGGCACTCTTCCTCCAACCGTCGTGTTGCTATGGTCTGGCGATGGAGGAGGCCAAGGACCTGCATGTCCTTGGTGGAGTGGGAGGGGGAGTTGAAGAGTTGCGCCATGGGGTGGTTGGGTTGGTTGGTCCGGGTGTCCCAGAGGTGTTCTCTGAAACGTTCCGCAAGTAGGCGGCCTGTCTCCCCAATATAGAGGAGGCCACATCGGGTGCAGTGGATGCAGTAAATGACGTGTGTGGAGGTACAGGTGAATTTGCGATTTGAATACAGCGTGTTTTATTTTAAATCTGGAAGTGTGACCAATCGAGTTGTATATGGAATGCAACACCTTACACTTACCTGTAAAATAAGAAAACGTTCGGGGTCAGACTATCTGCTGAATAGTTTGAGCGGGTTTGGCCTGGTCTGTGGCAAAGTCACTTGGCATCTAATACAGGGCACAGCAGGAGACAGAGACCTGCATAGACTGCAGTAGCTGCTCAGATCCAGTTGCAGGATGAACAAAGCACCTCCAAACAGTGATTGAACTTGACATAAGAAGATGTCAGAGAATAAGGACCTCAGTCACGTGAATAATTGGACAAACCTTCCTCAAAGCATGGGTGACATTGATCAGAGTCGTGAGAGGTCCTCACAGAGCAAGTCAGGAGATACTTTCTTATAGTGACCCACCAAATTGACCTGGCAGGGAAATAGGGAGATATTCGTACAGGGACGGTTGTGAGGAAATGGAACGCATTAACCTTGAAGCAGTGAAACCATATACCATTGGGACTTAGACGTTGGCTGTGGGAGTGAAGAGGATTGGAAAGGATCCATTTTCGGACCAAATCAGCCCTTTCTTTCAAAGAGCCCACACACTGATGAGGTACCAAATGGTTTCCTTCTGAACGGTCAGATAGGGCCTAACATTAGACATTCTTCCAGAATTGCACAGCATCTGTTAAACAGTCTTCAGTGTGAGAATAGACATGCAAATAACCCAGTTTAAGATGATCAGTTGGGCTTGCAACGTAGAATTGACGTCTACACAGAGTGCCATCCTTTGGAGAAAGAAACGTGTCTGGGGGATTGTACTTTTGACTTGAAGAGGAATGGTGCAAAAACGTCTCTACCGCGTTCTCCATAGCAATGCCTCAACCAATCAGGTTTGACCTTTCAACCAATCATCTCCCTTTACTCATGCAGTAGGACTGATAAGGGATGCCATTGGCCTAGTAGTATTATCACTGGACTGTTAAATCCAGGTAATGTTCTGGGAGAATCTGTGTGCGGATCCCAACAAGGGAGATGGTGGAGTTTGAATTCAATAAATCTCTTGAGTTAAGAATCTAATGATGACGATCAGTGCATCAATGACTGTTTGGGGGAAAGCCCATCTGGTTCACTAATGCCCTTCAGGGGAGGAAACTGCCATCCTAACCTGGTCTGGTCTACACATGACTCCAGACCCACAGTGATGAAGTTGACTCTGGGTAATTAGGCTTAGGCAATAACACCCTCATCCCATGAATAGCTACTCCCATTGAAGTTTAGTATTCTTCAGTCCTTAAGATGTAGAAGGTTCAGTCCATAGAGTCTGCTCTACCATTCGGGCTGATCTGATAGTCTTCAACTCCACTTTTCAGCCTTTTCCCCATAGTTCTTGATTCCCTCACTGATCAAAAATCTGTCAATCCCAGTCTTGGGCATTTTTAATGACCCAGCCTCAACAGACCTCTGTAATAAAGCATCCCTCCCCGAGAAGGGACTCCCCCTCACCTTTTAAATGTGTAACTCTTTGTTCTGAGGATATCCCATCTGGTCCCAGGCATTCCCACAAAAAGGAAACATCCTTCCTGCAGCTAAAGTGAAACTCGCCCTAAAAATCAGTAAACCCACATCTTGTTCTTCCATAGGCCAATGGGTGCAGGTGCAACCCACTCAACATCTCTGAATAAGACAGTCCCTGCTGTCAGCTTAGTGAACCGTCTCTGCATTGCCTCCAGTGCCAGCATATCTTTCCTTCAATAGTGATCCCAAACAGGTTTTCCAGCTGGAGTCTGACCCGTTGTTACTCCCTAATTTTAACCTCCAATCCCTTTGAAATGCAGGAAAACGCCCCATTTTGCGTTCACTGTGTGGTTGCGTTTTTCTGATTCACGATTGATGGCTGCCAACTGTTCCACAGCCTTCTGCATCCTTATTTAAATTGCTATAAATTCTGTGTCTCGTTCTGCTCCACGACCACCTGATGAAGGAGCATCCCTCCGAAAGCTGGTTCCTGCAAACAAACCTGTTGAGACTGTAACCTGGTGTTGTGTGATTTTTTTAACTTTGATTTATCGTTGCCACATTTACCTACGTACGGTGATAAGATCATACCATACAAAGTGCTTCAGGGTGATAGAACAGAGAGAAGGATACAATGTTCTGGCTGCAGAGAGCGGGTTTGTTCGCCTAACATTCAGCACCATTCGCCACTCCTCAGGTAGGGAAGCATAGAAAAAAAATACAGCGCAGTACAGGCCCTTTGGCCCTCGATGTTGCGCCGATCCAAGCCCACCTAATCTACACTAGCCCACTATCCTCCATATGCCTATCCGATGCCCGTTTAAATGCCCATAAAGAGGGAGAGTCCACCACTGCTACTGGCAGGGCATTCCATGAACTCACGACTTGCTGAGTAAAGAATCTACCCCTAACATCTGTCCTATACTTACCACCCCTTAATTTAAAGCTATGCCCCCTCGTAATAGCTGACTCCATACGTGGAAAAAGGTTCTCATGGTCAACCCTATCTAAACCCCTAAAGCAGCCCATGTCTGAATGCTACAAGACCTGTTTGGATCAATAAGTGGTAAGTAACATTCATGATGGACAGGTAATGATCATCTCCAACACCAGAGAATCTAACCACAGCGCTTCGACATTCAATGGAAGTATTGTCACTCTTTTTCCCACTATCAACCTCCTGGACAGGGGTTACCATTAACCAGACGCTGAACTGGACCAGCCGGACAAACGCTGTGTCTACGAGAGCAGGCCAGAGGCTGGGACTCCTTCAGCAAGTAACTCACCTCCTGACTCCCCAAAGCCTGTCCCACCATCCACAAGGCACAAGGTCAGGGGTATGATGGAATACTCCCCACTTGCCCTGGATGGGGGCAGCCCCAACAACACTCAAGAAGCTTGACACCATCCAGGACAAAGCAGCCCCCCGACTTTATTGGCATCACATCCACAAGCATCCACTCCCTCCCTCTCTGACAATCCACAGCAGCTGTGTGCATCATCTACAAGATGCCCCGCAGAAATTCACCAAGAATCCTTAGACAGCACCTTCCAAACCCACAACAACTTCCCCCTAAAAAAAAAAGAAGTTGAGGACAGGTCATTGGATATATCCAGGCTGAGACAGCGGGATTTCTAATTAGTAAAGGGATCAAGGGTTATAGGAATGCAGCAGAAAAGGAGTGTTCAGGGTTAACAGGTCACATTGAAGATGGAACAGACTTGATGGATCAAATGGCCGACTTCTGTTCCTGTATCTCACAGTATTATGGACAAGGGCAACACATATATGGGAACACCTGCAGCTGCAAAGTTCCCCTCCAAGCCACTCACCATCCTGCCTTGGAAACAGTGTCCTGGGGTCCCAGTCCTGTAACGTCCTCCTGAACAGCATTGTGGGTCTACCTACATCACAGGGACTTGCAGCGGTTCAAGATGGCAGCTCACCGCCACCTTCTCAAGGGGCAACTAGGGACGGGCAATAAACCCGGCCAGCAGTGCCCATGAATCAAAATGTAACTGCTTTCTGTTTCTTAGTGGAGCACCGTGTTGGAGCTATTGTCTGTTTTGTTGCCACTTCCCGTTTCCCTGTATTACACCTCAAAAGACACAAAACCTCTTCCTCGCAACTTGCTCCCTTTTCTCTGCTGTGGAAGTGGACTGGCCCATGTTTATCTGCCAAGTCCATTGTCGAAACAGCCTCTTGGGTTCTAACACTGCAGGCAATTTAGCATGGCCAATTCACCTGACCTGCACGTCTTTGGACTGTGGGAGGAAACCGGAGCACCCGGAGGAAACCCACACAGACATGGGGAGAACATGCAAACTCCACACAGTCAGTCACCTAAGGCAGGAGTTGAGGTCTCACAGGTCTCTGGCGCTGTGAGGCAGCAGTGCTAACCACTGTGCCACCAGACCACCCACCTTCTCCAGATCGGCTTCAGAGACTTGCCTGTGAGTTTGCGGGCTGCCTCTTTGCATGTTTCCCTCCAAATTAATTACAAATTCTGAACTTACACGAGAGAAGGACCAAAGTGTCTGAGGCTAGTTCATTTGGGCTGCCATTAGATTCCGGATATGGATCACCTCTGATGGGCAGAATGGTCTGTTACTGTATTACTTGTTGGTCAATACCGATAGTGTAGTATATTGGTGGGTCAGTGGTTAGCACTGTAGCCTCACAGCACCAGGGAACCTGGGTTCGATCCCAACCTTGGGCAACTGCCGGTGTGGGGTTTTTCATATTCTCCCCGTCTCTGCGTGGGTGCGCTCTGGTTTCCTCACACAGTCCAAAAGATGGATGGGTTAGGGTGAATTGGCCATGGCTAAATTGTCCTGTAGTGCCCAGGGGGGAATGCAGGGTTTACAGGGATGGGGTGGGTCAGGCTGGGATGCTCTTTGGAGGGTTAGAGTGGACTTGCTGGGCTGAATGGGCTGCTCCCACACTGTAGGGATTCTATGACCTAATCTTTGTAGCTTTTGGAAATACAAGGCTGAGAGATCAGTGGGGATCAATTGCTTTTGGTAACTCAGCCAAACTCCCACCTGCCCATGAAGGGAGAACTCACTTCTCGGTCAAAAAAAACCAGGCTCCATTTACCTCTTCTCTCTGACCTCCCTTGGCTCATGTTCAAATGAGCAACGTTTTGATCCAATACTTATACTGGTTCAATTTCTGCTCAATGGTAAACCCCCAGGCCATTGGTACTGAGGGATTCATTGAGGGTAATACCATTTAAAGTCAATGGGCCAATAGTTAGATCCTTGCTAGTTGAAGATAGTCATTGCCTGACACTTGTGCGCGGCATAAATGTTCCTTGCCACATCTTCTTGCTTCATGTTTTCAAACATTGCTAAAGCCTCCTTCCTCCCTAACTCCGCAAACACCTCCAACCCCATAACCTTATCGAGATCCCCAACTCTGACCGCTGCAGTGTCCCACATTTGGTGACCCCATGTTTTGCATCCTGCTGCCCTCCCCCCCCCCCACCCCCGCCAAGTTCTGGAATTCCCTCCTCAAAGCTCACTGACTCCCGGACTGCTTTATCCAGGGAATTTTGATGGCTTAGTGGTATTATCGCCGGACTGTTAATCCAGAGACCCAGATAATGCTCTGGGGACCCGGGTTCAAATCCCAGCCATGGCAGATGGTGGGTTTTGAATTCAATAAAAACCTGGAATTAAGAATCTAATAATGACCACAAATCCATTGTCGATTGCTGGAAAAATCCATCTGGTTCACTCATGTCCTTCAGGGAAGGAAGCCTATATGTGACTCCTGACCTAGTCTATGACTCCATGATCATCACTGAATGCGCCATAATCAACATCCTGGGGATGACCATTGACCAGAAGCTGAACTGGACCAGCCATATAAGTAGAGTAGTGGGTTAGAGACTGGGAACTTCACATGACAAGTCTGGATTCCAGAAAGCCTGTGCGCCATCTACAAGTGACGGGTGTGATCGAATACTTTCCCAGTTTCCGAGATGGGTGACACTCCAACATGTATGAAGCTGGGCACCATCTAGGACAAAGCACCCAGTTAACTGGCACCCCATCCACCACCTTCAATGTTCACCCACTCTCAGGCACAGTGGCGGGTGCTCCAAAGTGCGCACAGTAACAGAAGCAAATATTCTTCAACAAACCCCCTCCACACTCGCTACCAACTGCAAGGACAAGGGCAGCAGATGGAAAGGAATACCAGTCCCTACAATATCCTCTCCAAATCACACACCATACTAACTCTGCACCATTTTTTTATCAGCCTGTTCAGGACGTGTTATTGCACAGCTCGGGAGTGGGTGGGACTTGAACCTGTGTAGGGGAACACTAACACTGTGACTTGGAACTGGATCACTGTTCCTTCAGTGTCACTGGGTCAAAATCCTAAAACTCCCTCCCTAACAGCACTTTAAACATAGAACAGTACAGCACAGTACAGGCCCTTTCGCCCTCGATCTTGTGCTGACCTTTTATCCTACTCTCAGGTAAAACTAACCTACAGACCCTTCATTGTACTATTATCCATGAGCCTATCCGAGAGTCACTTAAATGTCCCTAATGTCTCTGATTCTACTACCACTGCTGACAGTGCATTCCACACACCCACCACTCTCTGTGTAAAGGACCTACCTCTGACATCTCCCCTAAACCTTTCTCCAGTCACCTTAAAATTATACCCCTTTGTGATAGCCATTTCCACCCTGGGAAAAAGCCTCTGGCTATCCACTCTACCTATACCTCATCATCTTGTACACCTCTATCAAGTCACCTCTCATCCTTCTTCACTCCAATGAGAAAACATCCTTCTTAATATCAAACTTTGGCTCTATCTACATCAGATTGTAGAATTATAGAATCCCTGAACTGGAGAATCAGGCCATTTGGCCAATCGAGTCCACACCAACCCTCCGTAAACCATCCCACCCAGACCCATCCTCCTACCGTATCCCTGCATTTCCCATGGCTAATCCACCTAAATTACGCATCCCTGAATACCGTGAGCAATTTCCTAAGGCCAGTCCACCTAACCTGCACATCCCTGGACACCGTGCTCAATTTCCCAAGGCCAGTCCACCGAAACTGCATATCCCTGGACACTGTGAGCAATTTCCCAAGGCCAGTCCACCTAACCTGTACATACCTGGACACCATGGGTAATTTTCTAGGAGAAAGTGAGGACTGCAGATGCTGGAGATCAGAGCTGAAAATGTGTTGCTGGAAAAGCGCAGCAGGTCAGGCAGCATCCAAGGAGCAGGAGAATCGACGTTTCGGGCATGACCCCTTCTTCAGGATTCCTGAAGAAGGGCTCATGCCTGAAACGTCGATTCTCCTGCTCCTTGGATGCTGCCTGACCAGCTGCACTATGGGCAATTTCCCAAGGCCAGTCCACCCTAACCTGCACATCCCTGGACACCATGGGCAATTTCCCAAGGCCAGTCCACCCTAACCTGCACATCCCTGGACACCCGTGCTCAATTTCCCAAGGCCAGTCCACCCTAACCTGCACATCCCTGGACACCCGTGCTCAATTTCCCAAGGCCAGTCCACCCTAACCTGCACATCCCTGGACACCCGTGCTCAATTTCCCAAGGCCAGTCCACCCTAACCTGCACATCCCTGGACACCTGTGCTCAATTTCCCAAGGCCAGTCCACCCTAACCTGCACATCCCTGGACACCCGTGCTCAATTTCCCAAGGCCAGTCCACCCTAACCTGCACATCCCTGGACACCAGTGCTCAATTTCCCAAGGCCAGTCCACCCTAACCTGCACATCCCTGGACACCCGTGCTCAATTTCCCAAGGCCAGTCCACCCTAACCTGCACATCCCTGGACACCCGTGCTCAATTTCCCAAGGCCAGTCCACCCTAACCTGCACATCCCTGGACAATTTCCCATGGCCAATGACTGCAGCAGTTCTTCAGATCACCACCATCTTGTCCAGGTTAATTCCGGTGATGGGCTACAAATACTGGCCGACGTCATTGGCCATTGAACCCACGTGACCTGGTCTCAGGTCCGTCTGCTCACTATCTCAGTTCAGCATCCTCTCCTGCAGGGGGCATCATGCTGCAGGGGGAGGTTAAAGGTCACCAGGGGTAAATCTAATTCGATTATTCTGACTGCAGAGAGATGACTACAGTCATTGGGATTTAAATTAAAGGTCAGGTACTTGTATGAAGGAAGCATCAAAAGACAAAAGAAGGTGTCTCCCGGTTAGAAAATCAGCTTTGAAAAACACGATGGCACATCAATAATTTATCACGGCACAAAACTGCAAATTAAAGGCATTTTAAAATGTGAACAGAGGTGCAACTAACTAGCGTTGTTTTACAAATCCAAGATAATTATCAGATAATGATCAGATCATCTCTGATCTTCCTTTCATGAGCAAAACATCATTTGAGATAACAGCAGTTACACAAATACCTTCAGATTTCTCACTCCATGTCGGAGAGCCATTGAGTCACAGGGCACAGGGACAGACCAACCAGTCCATCATCCCAAACCACACTAGTCCCACCTGCCTGCTCCTGGCCTATATCTCTCCAAACCTTTCCTATCCATGTGTCTTTCCAAATGTCTTTCAAATGTTGTGACTGTACCCACATCCACTACTTCATAAGGACGTTCGCTCCAAACACGAACCACCCTCTATGTGAAAAAGTTGCCCCCATGTCTTTTTTAATTCTCTCTCCTCTCAATTTAAAAATGCAGCCCCTAGTTTTGAAACTCCCCCTTCCTAGGGAAAAGTGACCCACCGTTAACCCTATCTATACTCCTCATAATTGTATAAACTTCTATGAGGTCACCTGTCAACCTCCCACGTTCCAGTGAAAATAATCCCAGTCCGTCCAGCCTCTCCTTATAACTCAAATGTTCCATACTCGGCAACAGCCCGATAAATCTTTTCTGAGCCCTCTCCAGCTTAATAATATCCTTCCTGTAACAGGGCTACCAGAACTGGACACAGTATTCCAGAGGATGCCCAGGAGACAAGCTCTCACATCAGCTCGCATCCAAATCTTTTCCACAAACTCACAGAGCAAGAAAAAGAAAGCAGATCAGATCAAGACTGGAGCAGAATCTAAACCTTTCATTGCAGCCATTCCTTGTCCTTATTCGTTACAATCTCTGACTGAGAAGGGAGAGCCGTTTCTGGGCACAGAACTGAAACAGATCCACCAGATTTCTGAAGTTACAGTAGGTTACAACCCCTACGCTGGCTCCTATGTCTTGGTGTCTTGGATTCCTGATGAAGGGCTTAGGCCCGAAACGTCGATTCTCCTGCTGCCTGACCTGCTGTGCTTTTCCAGCACCGCTCTGATCTTGACTCTGATCTCCAGCATCTGCAGTACCTACCGTCACCCTGTGTCTTGGGTTAGTCTTGTTCTCTTCATTGTCAGCCATGATCGCCCCATTCCGTTGGGCAGGATCAGGAGAGCAGTCTGCAGACCCACATCGCAGCCCAGTTCGCTAAACTGCACCAGATTCTCACTGAGAAAGAGGACTGTTTACTCAGAGAGCTCAGGGGAGAGGAGGATTCTAGATAACAGGGATTCAAGAGATTCTGGAGAATTTTACATACCATTGAGGATGACCTTTCAAGAAACAGATGGAACAACAGGATGTGATGAGTTTGCTGAGGGTGTGAATTACATCGCCAACCAGACACAAAATGTCAGACTAGAGAATTGAAACAGCTATTGTATACTCTGGAAGCACTGAGACTGACTCAAACGGAATGCTTTATTTTCCTCAGATATGCATCATAGATGAAATGATTCCCTGAACTAAACCGAAGAACTGCCGACGCGAGAGATTTGGACGAAAGAGAAACAGAAATTGCAGGGGAAACGTAGCAGGTTTAGCAGCATCTGTTAACGGAGTTAACATTCTGAGTTTAGTCAGCCTTCTTCAGACTGTGTTCCTGTGACTTCTGGAGTCATGTGTTCACTCTGGGTGTAGTTCGAGTCTGTCTAACTTGAAGCATGTTGCTCTGTAACCTGCCCAGCAAAGTGCAGCCTCATGAGAAATATTGTTTCACAGCAGCTGAGGAAACTGGCAGGAGCTGGTGTGAAGAACCCAGATTAGAACATTAGAACATCATTAGTAAAGTATGATGGCATTTCTGGAGTCTGATTTGCACATAGTTCCTCTTTGTCTCTGTGTGGTTTGCATCAATGGGACAGAAAGTGAGATGTTCACGGTAAGCAACACTGATTGGCATGCATGCGCACGCACACACACACACACACACCCACGCACACACACACCTGCATACACACGCACCCGCACGCACACACACACACCTGCGTACACACACACCCGCACGCACACACACACCTGCGTACACACACGCAGACACACACACACGCGCATACAAACAAACACACACGCTCACACACACACCCACAGACATGGATACACACACAGACACAGATATACACACACCTGCATACACACATGCACAGACACACGCACAGACACACACACAGCCGTGCACACAAACATACACACACGCTCACACACACAGATACACACACACACCCCTGCGCACACAAACACACACACATGCTCACATACACATAGATGCAGACACACACACACAGACACACACACTTACATACATAGATGCACACACAGATGCGCGCACACAGACACACGCACGCGCGCATGCACACACGCACAGACGCGCACACACAGACACACATTCACACAGACACACACATACGCATGCATGCACACACACACACACACACACTTGCGCACACACACACACACACACGAATGCACACAGACACAGACATACACACCACAGACACACACACAGACACAGACAACACAGACACAGACACACAGGCAAGTACAGAGTGACACGCACACACATATACACACACGCGCGCACAACACATACACAGAGACAGACACATATTCACGCCCATGCACACACACAGACACACACAGAGACATATACACACAGACAGACACAACATTCACACATACGCACACACACAGACACACACAAACCCACATACACAGGCACACACATGGAGGGGCAGACACACGTACACATACACACACACAGAGACGCGCACAGATACACAGATAAGATATTGTTTATTAGTTGCTGGGTGTGACTGACTGGGACTGTCCATCTCTAACCACTCTGGGGAAGACAGTAGTGACCACCTTCTCGAACTGCTGCAGTCCTTGGGTTGTAGGGACTCCCACACTGCTGTTAGAGAGGGGGTTCCAGGATATTGACCCACCAACACTGAAGGTACGGTGATATATTTCCAACTCCGGACAGTGAGTGGCTTTGCAGGGCAAAGATGGCAGCTGCTGTCCTTCTTGGTGATGGGTTTGGAAGGTGGCACTGGAGGAACGTTGGTGAGTTATTGCATTGCATCTTGTGGATTCGAGGCACTACTGCCACTGTGTATTGGTGGTGGAGGGTAACAGATTTTGAGAACGATAGATGTGACGCAAATCAAGGCTTGTTTTGTCCTGGATGGTTTCTTGAGCGTTATTGGAGCTGTACTCAGCCAGACAAGTGGCGAATACGCTAACACATCCCTGACTTGTGCCTTGTAGATGGTGAACAGGACAGGGAGAGACAGGAGGGGGGTTGCATGCTGCAGAATTCCTAGCCACTGACCTGCCTTTATAGCCACAGTATGTATATGACCAAAAAACTGAACTGCACTTGCCAATGATAACCCCAAGGATGTTGACAGTACGGCATTAATGAAGGTCATGTCATTGAATGTCAAAGGACAATGGCTAGATTCTCTCTCGAAGATCCAGCTGTAGAGGACATTGATTAGACCACTTTTGGAAAACTGCATTTCAATTCTGGTCTCCCTGCTACAGGAACGCTGCTGTGAAATTTGAAAGGATGTTGCCAGGGTTGGAGGATTTGAGCGATAAGGAGAGGCTGAACGGGCTGGGGCTGGAGCGTCAGAGGCTGAGGGGGTGACCTTATAGAGGTTTATAAAATCATGAGGGGTTTTGATAAGGTGAATAGCTTTATCTTTTCCCCAGAGTAGGGGAGTCCAAAACTAGAGGGCATAGGTTTAAGGTGAGAGGGGAAAGATATAAAAAGGAACCTGAGGGGCAACTTTTTCACGCAGAGGGTGGTGTGTGTGTGGAAGGAGCTGCCAGAGGAAGTGGTGGAGGCTGGTACAATTACAGCATTTAAAAGGCATCTTGATGGGTATATGAATAGGAAGGGTTTGGAGGGATATGGGCCAAGTGCTGGCAAATGGGACTAGATTAGGTTAGGATAGCTGGTCGGCATGGACTAGTTGGACCGAAGGGTCTGTTTCCGTGCTGTACGTCTCTATGTCATTGACTGCGTGGCACCAGCATCATTGTCACCTAGCCTATGTCTGGATATTGTCCGAGTCTTACTATATTCGGATATGGAATTCCTCAGTATCTGAGGGGTCATGAGTGGTGCTGAACACTGTGCAATCATCCCCACTATGATGGAACATCATTGATAAAGCAGCACTACCCTGAGACACCCAGGGGCTGAGATGACTCACCCTCCAACAACCATGGCTGTCTTCCTATGTGACTGCCATGACTCCAACCAGCCCCCCCCGGAGACTTTGCCCCCACGATACCCACTGATTGCCATTTGGCTAGGGGTCTTCACTGTGACCTTTGGTTAAATGCAGCGTTGATGTCAGGGGCCGTCACTCTCACCTTGCCTCTGTCTGTCAGTGTTTGAAGCAAGGCTCTAATGATGTCAGGAGCTGGCACAATACAACCCCTGTATCGGTGGGCAGCTTATTACCTCGCAACCATCGCTTTGTAGCACTGTGTGTGACCCTCCCATCGCTGGACAGAAGATCAAGAGTAGGCTGAAGGGACACTAATTGGCTGGGTTGGGTTTGCCCTGTTTTTGTGTACAGGTTATGCTTTTCCACATTGCCAGGCAGATGCCAGTGTATTGTAACTTGGCTAGGGGCACGGCTAATACATGGTTTCAGCACTATTGCCCAGAGTGTTGTCAGTGCTGTCCCACTGGCAGTGGGTGTAACCCCCTTGGAAACAAATCCTGCTATTCTGGGCAAAATCTAAAAAGATTCCCTAATTTACCCTATCCTTTGACCATTTTAGTTTTGTACATTTAACAAAACTTGTTATTACAAATTTTAGCTATAGGCAAACAATTATGAACCCTATAACTCTGTCGGTCAATACTTGAGTCTAGGTCAGAGTGGTGCTGGAAAAGCACAGCAGGTCAGGCAGCATCCGAGGAGCAGGAAAATCGATGTCTTGGGCAGTCATTCCTCACGAAGGATTTTCCTGCTCCTCGGATGCTGCCTGACCCGCTGCGCTTTTCCAGCACCACACTCTAATCTAGACTCTGATCTCCAGCATCTGCAGTCCTCACCTTCGCCTGGTCTAAAACTGGCCATAAACATTTACGTACACCCAACAATGAAAAAAAAAACATGGGTGCTGTGACTTGCAGGGGGAAAAGCAGGAACCGGGAAACAGGTAGCTAGGACCAGGCTAGACAGTCTGGTGAGTCAGCCAATGATGCACAATATGAGGAACAGACACTGCTGTCAGGTAAAAAAAATACGTAGTGGGTAACCTGCAAGCAGCAAACTCCTACAGTGAATTGACAGACCTATCACTTTTCCTTCGTGGTAGATAAACAGAGATTGCTGGAGAAACTCAGCAGGTCTGTGGAGGAAGAAGCAGAGTTCACGTTGCACGTCCTGTGACCCTTGATGTTGGCCGAGGGATACGTCTTGGCCACGATGAGAGAGAGAGAACTTTTCTGCTGTTCTTCTTCACAGCTGCAGCCTTGGGTCCTTCTCTCTGATGCAGAAGGGAGGACGGGGTAACTCGAGAGTGACCCCTCTGACAATGGAACAGTTCCCTTTCATTCTGCATCAGACTGTGCTCTCCCTCTGGAGCTGGGCTTCGCAACCATCCTCCTCTGACTCCGGGAGTGATACCACTGACCTCGCGACCTCACAAGGATGTTGGAGGATTTGAGCTACAAGGAGAGGTTGAACAGGCTGGGGCTGTTTTCCCTGGAGCGTCGGAGGCTGAGGGGTGACCTTATAAAATCATGAGGGGCATGGATAGGGTAAATAGACAAGTCTTTTCCCTGGGGTGGGGGGAGTCCAGAACTAGGTTTAGGGTGAGAGGGGAAAGATATAAAAGAGACCTAAGGGGCAAGTTTTTCACACAGAGGGTGGTACGGGTATGGAATGAGCTGTCAGAGAAAGTGGTGGAGGCTGGCACAATTACAACATTTAAAAGGCATCTGGATGGGTATATGAATAGGAAGGGTTTGGAGGGATATGGGCCGGCTGCTGGCAGGTGGGACTAGATTGGGTTGGGATATCTGGTCGGCATGGACGGGTTGGACCGAAGGGTCTGTTTCCATGCTGTACATCTCTATGACTCTATGACAGGAAGGCCTCCACTGTCATGTTTCAGGCATGTGAAAGCCAGAACTTTTCAAGAGCGCTGTATTACTCAGCTTACAATCCAGAGGCTGGTGCTGAGCTAATTGGTGTAGAACTGTAGCAATAACAACACAGCAACGTGATCGAGTATATAGAAGCATTTTATTATAAACAAAGTCCTTTCCAATTACAGTGGGCGTCGTGTTAAAGTCATCCATGCATCTTGAGATGCCAAATCCTAATTGACTTGTGCAGCGTACATTGGAGAACAGTCACCATCCCACTTTTCCAATCTAACTGAACAATACCGGACTAAGTCACTCTGACAGTCTAGAGTAAGCAGTTTGTACAATATGGCGTAGCAGTCAAGAAGCAAGTGTGACTCTTCTGTCGCGATACAGTGAGGACAGCCCTAACATTCTAAAAGAGAAAGATACTCACTGTCAGAATGGGATTGAGTTGCCGTCGAAATGGGACAAGGGCGCCGCGTGGGTGACGAGAGCAAACAGGAGCAACAGAACGGTGACAGGTCTTACCCTGTGGTCGATAAACCAGAGGGCTGATGCCAGAATCGATTGGGAGACGGCATTTGGCAGTCACTCTCCCACAGCCCGATATTCCGCGCTCTTGAAGTCAACGCGAGTGAACGCCAGACCGACCGCACAATGGGTGGTATCGCCTATTTCTGGGCCCCGGCTCAGATTCCAATTTCCGTCCCTCTCTCTCTCTCTCGAGCGGTTTGGGTAACATCTCCCACTGTTCGGCTGGCCGTACTGAACTTGAAACGTCGTCCAATAAACCGGAGAGAGGCTACCGAAGATCTTCACCTTGCGTTCGAGTTCCCATTGCTTGCCAGCGCTTTGGCCAATCAGCAACCTTTTCCTCCAGGACTATAACTTGTTCTGATCGGCTTAACTTTGGCATTTTTGTGTTTGTTTGGATGAATGCGAGATGGAAAGCTCCTGCACCGTGTCCCTTTTCGCCTGGTATTAGCAATGGGCTCGGACCACACGCAAACATCTTCATTAGCTGGTGCTACCTCGGACATGGCCACATTTCACATCAGGCCCTTGAATAAAATCCATCAGAGCTGGCGGAGCGCTGGAAGACTTGGCATCGGTAAGTGCTTTACCAAGGACCCTGCACCAACTGTGAGACCGTGAACTGTGCTGATTACAACTCCTGAATTATTGTAACTCCTACAGAGGTGGGGGATGGGGGTGGGGGTGGGGGAGGGGGTGTGGGTGGGTGTAGTGGACTATGATAAATCCCTTCCTCTGCTTTCCTCCTGTCCTAGTGAACTCGTTACCTATATTCTGTTCTGAAGACTGATTAGGGTGACGGTTGATGTACATTCCAAAATACAACTGGCCCATGTAGTATTTTAACAGCAAGGTGTTGCAAATCCCCTCTCTGTCCCCACCCGGGTTTGAAGAGAGAAGTTGAAACTGGTCCTCACTCGCTTCTAATTCAACACGGGTCGTTAAAACTCAACAGAGTTTGGACTCTCTGCGGCTTTGGGACGGGTCTTCGAAACTGTGGCCGAGGAATATGTATATCCTTTCCCAAAAAAAACCTCCCCTGGCTCTGACGTGAACTATTTACCGGGTATTCCCTGGGGAACCTTTGCTATTGGATGGTGGCTGGGGAGCACGGATCTCGATAAAACGAGGGTGGACAGTAAGTTTCCCCGATGGATTTATAAAGATTGTGGACATGGCGAAATATTCTTCTGCTCACTGAGGGCTCGTCACAGCGTGACACAGTGAAAAACTGTGCCCTTTTCAAAACAAACGTGGGAGCATTTTAAAAACAGTACGGTGCGCTCTGGAATTAAAAAAAAATCAAACCTGCCGAAACATTCACGATTGGGATAGCTCCTTGAAAGTGGAGTCGCAGGTAGATAGGATAATGAAGAAGGCGTTTCTTTATTGGTCAGAGTATTGATACAGGAGTTGGGAGGGTCATATTGTGGCTGTACAGGACATTGGTTAGACCACTTTTGGAATACGTTCCTTCCTATGGGATGGATGTTGAGAAACTTGAAAGGGTTCAGAAAAGATTGACAAGGATGTTGCCAAGGTTGGAAGGTTTGAGCTACAGGGAGAGGCTGAACAGGCTGGGGCTGTTTTCCCTGGAGCATCGAAGGCTGAGGGGTGACCTTATAGAGGTTTACAAAATTATGAGGGGCGTGGATAGGATAAATAGACAAAGTCTTTTCCCTGGGATTGGGGAGTCCAGAACTAGAGGGCATAGGTTTAGAGGGAGAGGGGAAAGATATAAAAGAGACCTAAGGGGCAACTTTTTCACACAGAGGGTGGTGCGTGTATGGAATGACCTGCCAGAGGAAGTGGTAGAGACTGGTACAATGATAACATTTAAGAGTTATTTGGATGGGTATATGAATAGGAAGGGTTGGAGGGATATGGGCCGAGAGCTGGCAGGTGGGACTAGATTGGGTTGGGATATCTGGGCGACATGGACGGGTTGGACCGAAGGGTCTGTTTCCGTGCTGTACACCTCCAGGACTGTATAACTCAGCGGGTCGCTGCTATCGGAGCCAGCACCCATGGGAAACACAGGCTGGCGTGGGGTGGGGGGGTGACAGGTGGAGGGGGATGCTTCCTCTCTCGCTCGGTTTTGGGAGGTGAGGGTGGGGTGGGGAGAGGGGGGACACTGAGCCGTGCGACCCCGTTCCCGGGACCCGAGGTCTTGGAGTGTACACGTGTGCCGCCGACCGAGAGGAGCCCGAGTCAGGGTGTCGAAGCTCCCCCCCACACCCCCTCCCCCCCCCCACTCACCCCTCACCTCCCTCAGTCCGGCCCGTCACTTGTAGAGGAGGTGCAGCCGGCTGCCGTCGCAGTTGTTTCTGCCCAGCTTGTCGGCGGCTGGCTCGGTGGAGGCCAGGCGCTGCACCAGGGGCGGGTTGGCCTGGTAGAGGGAGGAGACGGTCCCCGCCGACGAGTTGCCCGTGTAGTGGTTGTCGGCGTGGTTCTCCTTGGCAGCGCCGGAGGGGCGACGCCGTGATCGGAGCTGCTGCTGCTGTCTCTGCTGGAGCTGCTGGCGGAGTTCCAGAATCCGCTCTTCTTTCTGAAGGTGGGAGTGAGAGCAGGAGAGGCCGTGAGACACAGGCGGGCATCCCTTCACCAGGTTTATCAACCATTCCGAACAACCACTGCTCCCCTTTCAGACATTCCCCACTGAAACATATTTGAAAGGCAGCGTGACTGAATCGAAGGGGTTTCAGCATTTTTTGGGGGGTTATGAATTCTTTTGGTGCAATCCATACAGTGTGGGAGCAGCCTATCAAGTCCACACTGACGCCCAGTTTGTATGTAATAAATTGAAAGCTCATGGGGGATTGGTAGAACAGAATCCCTACAGTGTGGAAACAGGCCGTTTGGCCAATCAAGTCCACACCAACTCCCCATGAAGAGTAACCCATTCCCCACTCCTATTACTCGACATTTACCTCTGACTAATGCACATAACCTATACATCCCTGGTCACTATGGGGACAATTTAGCACGGCCAATCCACCCTAACCTACACATCCCTGGGCACTATGGGACACTTTAGCACGGCCAATCCACCCTAACCTGTACATCCCTGGTCACTATGGGACAATTTAGCACGGCCAATCCACCCTAACCTACGCATCCCTGATCACTATGGGACAATTTAGCACGGCCAATCCACCCTAACCTATACATCCCTGATCACTATGGGACAATTTAGCACGGCCAATCCACCCTAACCTATACATCCCTGATCACTATGGGACAATTTAGCACGGCCAATACACCCTAACCTGCACATTCCTGGGCACTATGGGACAATTTAGCATGGCCAATCCACCCTAACCTGCACATCCCTGGGCACTATGGGACAATTTAGCACGGCCAATCCACCCTAACCTACACATCCCTGATCACTATGGGACAATTTAGCACGGCCAATCCACCCTAACCTATACATCCCTGATCACTATGGGACAATTTAGCACGGCCAATCCACCCTAACCTATACATCCCTGATCACTATGGGACAATTTAGCACAGCCAATCCACCCTAGTCTGCACATTCCTGGGCACTATGGGGACAATTTAGCATGGCCAATCCACCCTGACCTACACATCCCTGAGCACTATGGGACAATTTAGCACGGCCAATCCACCCTAACCTGCACATCCCTGGTCACTATGGGACAATTTAGCACGGCCAATCCACCCTAACCTATACATCCCTGGGCACTATGGGACAATTTAGCACGGCCAATCCACCCTAACCTGCACATCCCCGAACACTATGGGGTAATTTAGCACGGCCAATCCACCCTGACCTACACATCCCTGAGCACTATGGGTAATTTAGCATGGCCAATCCACCCTGACCTACACATCCCTTAGCACTATGGGTAATTTAGCATGGCCAATCCACCCTGACCTACACATCCCTGAGCACTATGGGTAATTTAGCATGGCCAACCCACCCTAACCTGCACATCTTTGGACTGTAAGAAGAAACCCACACAGACACGGGAGAATGTGCAAACTCCATGCAGACAGTTGCCCGAGGGCGGAATCGAACCCGGGTCCCTGGCACCGTGAGGCAGCAGTGCTAACCACTGAGCCACTGTCCCGCCCTGAAATTTTTACCTTCCCTTCACGAAAGGAAGTCTGTTGTCCTTGCCTGGTCTGGCTTGACATGTGACTCCAAACGCACAGGAGCGGGGGTTGACTGTAAACTGCGCTCTGAAATGGCTAAAGGGCACACAGGCTTGGGTAGTGGAGACTGGCCTGGTCAGTGACATCCCCCACGAGAGAATGAAGGGGAAGGAGAGTATCGCAGAGTCAAGACGGGAAGGCAGAGTTTGGATACAAATTCAAACCCCGGCCTAACCGAGTGTGGGAACAGGCTGGAAGGCAGTTCCTAATCCCTGTGCCACACATGCCAGACAGACCTCAACAATGATCTTCTCCAGCTCGCGGTTCTCCTTCTCCAGCTGCCGCGATTTCTCCTCGTCGTTGTTGTTGGTGGAGGAGCCCGTCTTCATGGTGTCCTGCTGCTCAGACTGCCATTCTCCTCGGGTGATCAACCTCCGCATCTGTCACACAGACATCACCACTTCACACTCAGAGAAACAGAGAAACCCAGGAGGTAGGAGCCATTCGGCCCCTCCAGCCTGCTGCACAATTCACCGTGACTGATCGAGCTCAATACTGTAATCCTGCCCTCCGCCGTATCCCTCGATCCCTTCGGCCACAAGCCTCCTTCTTGAAAACACAATGTTTTGGCCTTAACCGTTTGCTGGCTCAGTGAACTCCACCAGCTCACCACTCTCTGGGTGAACAGTCATAGTCACAGAGATGTACAGCACAGAAACAGACCCTTCGGTCCAACCCGTCCATGCCGACCAGATGTCCCAAACCAATCTAGTCCCACCTGCCAGCACCCGGCCCATATCCCTCCAAACCCTTCCTATTCATATACCCATCCAAATGCCTCTTAAATGTTGCAATTGTACCAGCCTCCACCACATCCTCTGGCAGCTCATTCCATACACGTACCACCCTCTGTGTGAAAAAGTTGCCCTGTAGGTCTCTTTTAAATCTTTCCCCTCTCACCTTAAACCTATGCCCTCTAGTTCTGGACTCCCCCACCCCAGGGAACAGACTTTGTCTATTTACCCTATCCAAGCCCCTAATGATTTTATAAACCTCTATGAGGTCACCCCTCAGCCTCCGACGCTCCAGGGAAAACAGCCCCGTCCTGTTCAGCCTCTCCCTGTAGCTCAAACCCTCCAACCCTGGCAACATCCTTGTAAATCTTTTCTGAACCCTTTCAAGTTTCATAACATCCTTCCAATAGGAAGGAGACCAGAATTGCACTCAAAATTCCAACAGTCCTGTACAGCCGCAACATGACCTCCCAACTCCTGTACTCAATACTCTGACCAATAAAGGAAAGCATACCAAACTCCTTCTTCACTATCCTATCTACCTGCGACTCCACTTTCAAGGAGCTACGAACCAGCACTCCAAGGTCCCTTTGTTCAGCAACACTCCCTCAGACCTTCCCATTAAGTGTATAAGTCCTGCCCTGATTTACTTTTCCAAAATACAGCACCTTGCATTTATCTAAATTCAATTCCATCTACCACGAGTACTCTCTGTCAAAGGTGCTGTTTTCTCAGATGGGGCTAGGTTGATTTTTTTTTCCCTCTTGGACACATGCGAAGTTTCACACGGCAATG
Source organism: Chiloscyllium punctatum (assembly GCF_047496795.1). NCBI lineage: Eukaryota > Metazoa > Chordata > Chondrichthyes > Orectolobiformes > Hemiscylliidae > Chiloscyllium > Chiloscyllium punctatum. The sequence continues at coordinate 29,084,059 of NC_092768.1, read as the reverse complement.
TTTCCTGAGGTCACTCGAAATCAGAGCGGGAATAATCTCTTTCGACCTCTCAGTTCAGGAAGGTCGAGGCTGATCTGATAGTGGCCTTAATCCCACTTCCACGCCTGCCCAAAAAGCCCTCAAATCCCTTGCAGATCAAAAGTCTATCTCCCTCGGCCTTTACTTCCTCTGTATCCAATTTGCGCAATCCCTTCACAATGCCTCCATTAGATCACCCTTTAGTTCTGCTTTCGGCAGAAAAGCAATTAGCCCCGATCTGTTCGGGTCTGCCTGGATAAGATAAATTCCCTCAATTGTGCCCGCATTCCAGTGAATCCTTTCTTCTGATCCTCCCCAGTGCTCCTAAATCCATTTAAAAAAAAACACAGTGGAGAGCAAGGGTGATCTTGGTCCCCCTACTATGTTCCAATCTCTGCGGTAGTTGAATGTAGTCTCTCGAGTCGTGAATTCCATTTCTCTCGAAGCGACCCAAAGGGCTGTGTTCATGTTTTTGTGAAAGCGAAGCAGTCCTGACGTTTCTAATGTTTTGTGCATCGGTAGCCCCTGGATTTCCTAAACAAAATCCAAGAGAACCGCGGCTGCTATAAATCAGAAAGTAAAACAGAAATCGCTGGAAGTGCTCAGCAGGTCCAGTGGCAACTGAGGAGACAAATTAGAGTCAATGTTTTGGGTTGGTTAATGTGGTAGCGGTTCTGAGGAAGGTCGTGAAATGTTCTGATTTCTCTCCAACGACGCTGCCAGACCCGCTGAGCTTTTCCAGCAATCGCTATTTTTGTTTGCCCCTGGATTTCCTGTTCCCTCACCTTTACCTCGACTCTCCTTTAGTGTGGCTGGGCCAGAATCCTGGAACTCCCTCCCTCAGGGCATCGTGGGTCAACCCACAGCAGGTGGACTGGTTCAAGATGGCAGCTCACCCCCCCCCCATCTTCTCAAGGGAGTAACTCTAGGGACGGGCAATAAAGGCTGGCCCTAGCTGGCAATGCCCATATCCAATGAGTGAACTGAAGAGAGAGGAATGTGAAGCTACCCTCATGCTCAACTGATTAGCCAACTCCCTGGTCTTTCTGCAAGTTTACTCATCTTTTCTCATGTCTCGTTGCAAACCTCCTCTGTGTCTATTAGGCCTCCCAATTTTGTTGGCATCTGCAAATCTAGTTATCGCACTTCCAATTCCCGAGTCTGAAATATTTTGTAGAAAGGTCAACGGCAGTGATCACAGTCCCGGGGCCCTGGGGAACACAGGTTCAGGAGGAAGCTATTCAACACCTCACGCCTTGGGAGTTGGTTAGCTCAGCTGGCTGAGCAACTGGCTAGCAGTACAGACCAGTGCCAACCGTGTGGGTTCAATTCCTGCGTCAACTGTGTTAAGAATCACACAACACCAGGTTATAGTCCAACAGGGTTTATTTGGAAGCACTAGCTTTCGGAGCGCTGCTCCTTCATCTGGTGGTAGTGGAGCAGGATGATAAGACACAGAATTTATATCAAAAGATCACAGTGTCATGCAACTGATGTAACATATTGAGGAAAGCTAGATTGCTGTTAAGTCTTTCATCTCTTCGAATGGGTTATCTCAGGAATGTGACTTGAAAAGTTCTGGGATTTACATATTAATGAGTTGAAACCTGCAACCCATTCTAAAAGATGAAAAACTTAACAGTAATCTGGGTTTGTTCAATATCAGTTGCATGACACTGTGACTTTGCGCTAGACATTCTGTGTCTTATGATCCTGCCCCACTCTCTACCTGATGAAGGAGCAGCACTCCGAAAGCTAGCGCTTCCAAATAAAACCCTGTTGGACTATAACCTGATGTTGTGTGATACAGCCCCAACTCCCCTCCCATTTATCTCTCAGCCCCCGGCCCACAAGCCTCATTCCTGTTGAAGGGCTTATGCCCGAAACGTCGATTCTCCTGCTCCTCGGATGCTTGCCTGACCTGCTGTGCTTTTCCAGCACCACACTCTCGACTCTGATCTCCAGCATCTACAGCCCTCACTGTCTCCTAGAAACTTTTACATTGTCCTGTCCAGCCCAGCACCGGCTTCTCTTCAACTGAGGTTACCACAAACGTCCTGCATTCTCATCCTCAACACTTGCCCTCGGGTTAAACTCACTGACAGTTGTGCGTCTATCTCTCTCTCTCTCTCTCTCTCTCCCCCCTCTGTAATGAGAGACTATGTCGACTCTACTTTGGCCTGCTCCCCCACTGAACGGGATCACGGTCGATCTGTAGGCCCAACTCTCCAAAGCCTCATGTTTGCTCCAGAGACCCTCAACGCCTTCGGCTCGCAAACGAAACAAGAATCTACGAAGCCCGAGACTTAAAATGGACAATTACCCCCCCCCCCCCCCCCCCGACATCCACTGCCCCCTCTGCCAAAAGGAATTGTTAACACAACCGCTCGCGTGGTGTCAACGCGCTCACTCCCGGGAGGTCCGGCTCCAAGTTCAGGCGGTGTCCCTGAGCCCCAGACTGGCAGGAGTGCTTTATCTTGATCCACCCTGTCTGTTGCTCCTCATATTTTGTGGATTTTGGTCAGCTCCCCCCCCCCCCCCCCCCCCCGCCGTCAAATGCAGCCAGTTCCAGAGAAGGTCTTAGTTTCCCACTGGTCCACGCGGTTACCTCAAACCACGGCCCTCTGTTTTGAAATCAGCGGCCCGTGTTTGGTCTCAGGTGGGAGACAGGGTGGGGGCACACGTGGTGTGTCTGCCACTCGTGGTGTTCGTTCCTCTCGCTCCCCCCCCCCTTCACGCCCCTCCACTCCACCCCGGTGAAAGAGCAGGAAGTCACGAACCTTGGGGACGAACAGGACCACCAGGGTGATGTAGACGGAGAAGACAACAGCGAGGGAGGCGAAGGCAAAGGCAGCGTCCTGTTGACTGCTAACTATCATGGTGACTGGGGCGGTGATCATACAGAGCACCTGCAACAAAGACAGAAAGGCAGAAGCCGCAGTCATCACAGGATCCCTATTGTGTGGAAACAGGCCATTCAGCCCATCAATTCACACTGACCCTCCGAACAACATCCCACCCAAGCCCCACCCCCAATACCCTATAACCCTGCATTTCCCATGACTAACCCCACCCAGCCTGCACATCCCTGAGCACTATGGGACAATTTAGCACGGCCAATCCACCCTAACCTGAACATCCCTGGGCACTATGGGGACAATTTAGCACGGCCAATCCACCCTAACCTGCACATCCCTGAGCACTATGGGACAATTTAGCACGGCCAATCCACCCTAACCTGCACATCCCTGAGCACTATGGGACAATTTAGCATGGCCAATCCACCCTAACCTACACACCCCTGGTCACTATGGGACAATTTAGCACGGCCAATCCACCCTAACCTGAACATCCCTGGGCACTATGGGGACAATTTAGCACGGCCAATCCACCCTAACCTGCATATCCCTGGTCACTATGGGACAATTTAGCATGGCCAATCCACCCTAACCTGCACATACCTGGGCACTATGGGACAATTTAGCACGGCCAATCCACCCTAACCTACACATCCCTGGTCACTATGGGACAATTTAGCACGGCCAAACCCCCCCTAACCTGCACATCCCTGGGCACTATGGGACAATTTAGCACGGCCAATCCACCCTAACCTGCACATCCCTGGGCACTATGGGACAATTTAGCACGGCCAATCCACCCTAACCTGCACATCCCTGGACACTATGGGACAATTTAGCACGGCCAATCCACCCTAACCTGCACATCCCAGGACACCAAGGGACAATTTAGCACGGCCAATCCACCCTAACCTGCACATCCCTGGGCACTATGGGACAATTTATCACGGCCAACCCACCCTAACCTGCACATCCCTGGGCACTATGGGACAATTTATCACGGCCAACCCACCCTAACCTGCACATCTTTGGATTGTGGGAGGAGACCAGAGCACCCGGAGAAAACCCATGCTGCCAACAGGGAAAACATGCAGATTCCACACAGACCGTCTCCCTAGGCTGGAATCGAACCCGGGTCCGGAATCGAACCCGGGTGCCTAACGTTGTGAAGCAGCAGCGCTAACCACTGAGCCAAGACAGCAAATATATCCACACTGTCGTGACATGGGAGGGGGTGTTTGAGTGGGAAGGAAGAGCTGACATCTCTGAAAGCACCTTGGACCATTTCAGGGGCAAACCAATAGCAAGGGGAAGGTATGGCCTGGTGAATGCAGAAACTCAGCTGATGGTCTAGGGAGCTAGGTTCGAATCCTTTCACAGGAGATGGTGGAATTTGGATTCAATAAAGAATCTGGAATTAAGGGTCTAATGAAGACCGTGAATCCATTGTTGAGGGGAGGGGAGAGGATTGAGGTAACCCATCTGGTCCACTAATATGCTTCAGGGAAGGAATTTGCCATCCTTACCTGGTCTGGCCTACACGTGACTCCAGACCCACACTGACATGTTTGACACTTAACTGTTATTAGGAATGGGTAATAAATGCTGGCTTAACCAGAGACCCACAAACCCGTGAGCGAATGAAATAATTTCACAGTCAAGCAGTTCCTGGAGTATTGTTACGGAGTCTTATCAGAGTTGTAGTGCAGTGGACTGATTTTTGCACAGAAAGAGCCCACAAGCATTCACTGTGATTGTGGCCTGGTCACCTTTTCTTCAAACTGATGCAGTTTGCCATGCACTCGGGATGGGGCAGAGATTCCCTCCAGCTGCTTGATCTCGAAATGGCAGCTGTGGGATCTTTTACATGGGAGATCTTTCATGTACGGTCTGTGCCAACTCATGGTGTCTTTGAACTGGCCGTGGGGGTGTAGAGACTGCCAGAGATCTCCCTCTGGAGTGTGCCTTTGTAAAGGGAGCCTGGAGGGAGATGCAGTGGTTTGGGTCGAGGTTCGTCCCGAGCAGCTCCGTGACTCCGTGCTCCCCGGGACACACACCGAGACGAACATCGACTGTGCCTGGAGGACCGTCACCTCGGTCAAAGGCGCTCTTTGGTCTGCCCGAAACTTGTCGGTCTTCCAGGGCAAGGGGTTGACCCTGACTGAATGTTGCAGACTGGCCCATTCCAAGATCCAGGACTACGCACTGAGGGACGCGCTGAAGCGTGGGGCAGCTGCTGCCAAGGGGCAGTGGGGAAAGACCACCATCTGGGGTAGAGGTAAATGGAGGCCCGTTTAGGTATTGGACTCTCGCCGTGTCTCAATTATATGTAAATATATAAACCTGTACAAGAAAGGAACACGTTGGTTTGTTGAGATAGAGTCAAACCCAATGTTTGCTCTTTTCTTCATTAGCTACTGTACAGAACCAAACTGCTTCAGTGATTATGTAGGATATAAAGATATTTTTACGAATAAAATAGATTCTTATTTATTTAAATCCTTTTACATCCACCTGAGGGGTTTAACGCCTCATCTGAAGATGGGCAGGACTTTTGAAGGTGCTGCAGAGGGTAGCACCAGCCTGGAGATGCTGCTCAAGGCTGTGGGAAGGGTCCAGTCCTGGAACACTGTGAGCCCTCGGCCATGTCAGGGTACAAGCGTGGATCAGAATAATAAAGGTTACCTTGGCGTCCGGGGCCTTCTAATGGAGGCAGCAGCTGGCCAAAGAGGATGCCAGGAAATCCTTCAGACATCAATGAACTGCTGCTCAAATGTATGAGGGATTCGGGAGTGACGATGAGGAGGTACCAGACAGTGCTGGTGTTGCAGGGACACAGACTGCGGACGGGCTCAAACCTCATGGCTCCAGGCAGAGGCCAGAAGTAGGCCATACCAAGGAAGTTAAAGCAAGGTTAAGGGTTCCCGCCTGTGGGACAGGAGTAGTGTGCCCTACCCCCCCCCACCCCCCTCTCCGGACTGGGAAGTCTGGGTTCAAATCCCACCTTTTCAGATTAGATTAGATTAGATTCCCTACAGTGTGGAAACAGGCCCTTCGGCCCAACAAGTCCACCCAGACCCATTCCCCTACATTCACCCCTGACTAATGCACCTAACACTATGGGCAATTTAGCACGGCCAATCCACCCTGACCTGCACATCTTCGGACTGTGGGAGGAAACCGGAGCACCCGGAGGAAACCCACGCAGACACGGGGAGAGTGCGCAAACTCCACACAGTCACCCGAGGGTGGGATAAAACCCAGGTCTCTGGTGCTGCGAGGCAGCAGTGCTAACCTCTGAGTCACCGTGTTGCTCCAGAGGTCTGAATGAGTTGATTAAAAAAGAATAGGTTCCTGAGCAAAAAGGGTTCCACTCAAAATCAGGACTGGTCTGTCATTAATGTACAATCAGGGAGAGACGGGGCTAATAGGGCAGCCCTTTCAAAGGGCTGACAGAGGCACAGTGGGCAGAATGTCCCTCCTTCTGTGCTGTACGATTCTGCCAGACATGGCTGATATGTAGCTTCCTTGAGACGGCAGAAAATGAGGACGGATCGGGAAGCTGCCTGGTAAAGTATAACTTAGCAAAGATAAGTGGGAAAACTGAGGACTGGGAAGCTTTTAAAGAACAACAGAGGATTAGTAAGAAGGAAATACGCAGAGAAAAAAATGAGGTACGAAGGTAAACTGGCCAAGAATATAAAGGAGGATAGTAAAAGCTTTTTTAGGTATGTCCAAGGCAAAAAAATGGTTAAGACTAAAATTGGGCCCTTGAAGACAGAAACAGGGGAATAGATTACTGGGAACGAAGAAATGGCAGAGGAATTAAATGGATACTTCAGATCTGTGTTCACTGGGGAAGACACAAGCAATCTCCCTGAGGTAACAGTGGCTGAAGGACCTGAATTTAAAGGAATTTATATTTGCCAGGATTTGGTGTTGGAGAGGCTGTTAGGTCTGAAGGTTGATAAGTCTCCGGAGCCTGATGGTCTACATCCCAGGGTACTGAAGGAGGTGGCTTGGGAAATCATGGATGCATTGGTGATTATTTTCCAGAGTTCAATAGAATCGGGGTCGGTTCCTGAGGATTGGAGGGCGGCTAATGTTGTGCCACTTTTTAAGAAGGGTGGGCGGGAGAAAGCAGGAAATTATAGGCCAGTTAGTCTGACCTCAGTGGTGGGAAAGATGCTGGAGTCTATTATAAAGGATGAAATTACGGCACATCTGGATAATAGTAACAGGATAGGACAGAGTCAGCATGGATTTATGAAGGGGAAATCATGCTTGACTAATCTTCTTGAATTTTTTGAGGATGTAACTCGGAAGATGGACGAGGGAGATCCAGTGGATGTAGTGTACCTGGACTTTCAGAAAGCCTTTGATAAAGTCCCACACAAGAGGTTAGTGAGTAAAATTAGGGCGCACGGTAATGGGGGCAAAGTACTAGATTGGATAGAGAATTGGTTGGCTAATAGGAAGCAAAGGGTAGTGATTAACGGCTCCATTTCGGAATGGCAGGCAGTGACCAGTGGGGTACCGCAGGGATCAGTGCTGGGACCGCAGCTTTTTACAATATATGTAAATGATATAGAAGATGGTATCAGCAATAACATTAGCAAATTTGCTGATGATACAAAGCTAGGTGGTAGGGTGAAATGTGAGGAGGATGTTAGGAGATTACAGGGTGACCTGGACAAGTTGGGTGAGTGGACAGATGCATGGCAGATGCAGTTTAATGTGGATAAATGTCTGGTTATCCACTTTGGTGGCAAGAACAGGAGGCAGATTACTACCTCAATGGTATCAAATTAGGTAAAGGGGCTGTTCAGAGAGATCTGGGTGTTCTTGTCCACCAGTCAATGAAGGTAAGCATGCAGGTACAGCAGGTAGTGAAGAAGGCTAATAGCATGCTGGCCTTCATAACAAGAGGGATTGAGTATAGAAGCAAAGAGGTGCTTCTGCAGCTATACAGGGCCCTGGTGAGACCACACCTGGAGTATTGTGTACAGTTCTGGTCTCCAAATTTGAGGAAAGACATTCTGGCTATTGAGGGAGTGCAGCGTAGGTTCACGAGGTCAATTCCTGGAATGGCAGGATTGCCTTACACGGAAAGACTGAAGCGACTGGTCTTGTATACCCTTGAGTTTAGAAGACTGAGAGGGGATCTGATTGAAACGTATAGGATTATGAAAGGACTGGACACTCTGGCAGGAGGAAACATATTTCCGTTGATGGGGGAGTGCCGAACCAGAGGACACAACTTAAAAATACGGGGTAGACCATTTAGGACAGAGATGAGGAGAAACTACTTCACCCAGAGAGTGGTGGCTGTGTGGAATGCTCTGCCCCAGAGGGCAGTGAAGGCCCAGTCTCTGGATTCATTTAAGAAAGAATTGGATAGAGCTCTCAAGGATTATGGAATCAAGGGTTATGGAGATAAGGCAGGTACAGGATACTGATTAAGGATGATCAGCCATGATCATATTGAATGGCGGTGCGGGCTCGAAGGGCTGAATAGCCTACTCCTGCATCTATTGTCTATTGTCTATTGGTCTCACCTTCCCAGCCGTGTTGAACTTCACTCCCCCACCTACCCCCCCCCAACCCCCCCCTCCCCCCACCCCCCCCAACCCAACGCCACCCTCGACATTGCAGGTACGGATTCATGGAGTATGTCTGTCCGGGAACATTTCAGTGCCGGCTCCTTCCACCATATATGGGGTAGGAGCACTGGCCACGAAGTGTCATAGCACCTCACCCTCACCTTTTACATTAGATTCCCTACAGTGTGGAAACAGGCCATTCGGCCCAACAAGTCCACACCGACCCTTCAGAGACTAACCCACCCAGACCCATTTCCCGACATTTATCCCTGACTAATGCACCTTACACTATAGGATGATTTAGCATGGCCAATTTTCCCTCACCTGCACATCTTTGGGTGTGGGGGAGGAAACAGGGAGAAGGTGCAAATTCCACATAGTTGCCCGAGGCTGGAATCGAACCCTGGTGCTGTGAGGCAGCAGCGCTAACTACTGAGCCACCGTGCAGCCCCATTGGCGATATATTTCCAAGTCAGGATATCGAGTGGCCTGGAGGGGGGGATTTGCAGGTGATAGTGGTTTTTTTTTTTTAGATTAGATTACTTACAGTGTGGAAACAGGCCCTTCGGCCCAACAAGTCCACACCGCCCCGCCGAAGCGCAACCCAACCATACCCCTACATTTACCCCTTACCTAACACTACGGGCAATTTAGCGTGGTCAATTCACCTGACCCTGCACATCTTTGGACTGTGGGAGGAAACCGGAGCACCCGGAGGAAACCCACGCAGACACGGGGAGAACGTGCAAACTCCACACAGTCAGTCGCCTGAGTCGGGAATTGAACCCAGGTCTCTGGCGCTGTGAGGCAGCAGTGCTAACCACTGTGCCACCGTGGTGTTCCCATGTATGTGCTATCCTTATCCCTCAGGGCAGCAGAGGCCATGGGACTAGAACCTACTGTTGGGGGGTCTTGGTGAGTCACTGCAGTGCACCTTGTAGGTGATGAACACTCTTTCCATCGTGCAGTGTCGGTAGATGGAGTGAATTTTTCAAATTTATTCAAGCGTGGGGATGGCGAGGCCTGCATTTGTTTGTCCACCCTGTCACCAACCCGCTGTGCTGCTCCTCCTTGTAGATTTTACTGAGAGTCAGTGGGGCTCAGCACTGGAGGGATGGAGGAACATTGAGGTACGAGCAGTAGTGGTGGGAGATCACAGCAGGACTCCTGTGTCTGTGGGCCCAGATTACTGACAACACAGGATGGCACTGACGCAACAAGACTGGGCGGTCAAATTACACTTTTGAAGGTACAAGCAGAAGGTCATTTAAGCCCCTCCAACCTGCTGTGCCGTTCAAGAAGATCATGGCCAATCTGATGGTAGCCTCAATTCGACGTCCCTGACATCCCCTGTTAACCCTCGCTACGGCGACCTCTGCTCGAAATTCGCCTGCAAAGGTTCACCACCTTCTGAGAGAGCTCTCATTCAGCGAAGGTAGGTCTCCAGCTCATGGTGCGGCCTTTCACCTTGACCAGGAGGTGACCAACATGAGATTGTGGGTTGGGGTTTTTGGAGCGAGAAGGTTAGCCAGAGGTGAAGGCCTGGCGTACTTCAGCAGGGACATTATCCCGGGATCACTGACAGTCTCGCACTCCTCAGGGATACGATCGCCTACGTGCAGGACAGGGGGGTGGACACCTGCCTCATCAGCCTGGACCAGGAGAAAGCCTTTGACAGGATATCGCATACATATATGAGGGATGTCCTCTCCAAAATGGGCTTTGGGGAGGGAATCGGAAATTGGATCAGACTGCTCTACACCAACATTGTCAGTGCAGTCTCAATCAATGGGTGGGAATCAGATAGCTTCCCTGTAAGATCTGGAGTCAGGCAGGGCTGCCCTCTCTCACCCGCCTTGTTTGTGTGTTGCATAGAGCCATTTGCCGAGTCCATCAGGAAGGATGCGAGCCTGAGAGGGGTGACTATTCCTGGCAGCGGGGGCCTGCAGGTTAAGGCCTCCCTGTACATGGATGACGTCGCTGTTTTCTGCTCGGATCCGCTGTCCGTGCACAGACTCGTGTGCATCTGTGACCAGTTCGAACGGGCCTCGGGGGCCAAGGTAAACCGAGGCAAGAGCGAGGCCATGCTCTTCGGGAACTGGGCCGACCAATCCTCTATCCCCTTCACCGTCAGGACTGACCACCTGAAGGTGCTGGGTATTTGGTTCGGGGGGGCTGGGGCGTGCGCCAAGACCTGAGAGGAGCGGATCAGGAAGATGAGACAGAAACTAGGCAGATGGGGGCAACGGTCGCTCTCCATCGCGGGAAAAAACCTGGTCATCAGGTGTGAGGTACTCTCAGTATTGCTATATGTGGCACAGGTCTGGCCTATCCCCAGGACCTGTGCCGCCGCAGTCACCCGGGCCATCTTCCAATTCATTTGGAGATCAAAGATGGACCGGGTCCGAAGAGACTCTATGTACAAAGACCGGTGCAATGGGGGAAAAAACACGCCCAATGCCACCCTCACCCTGATGGCCACCTTTGTGTGTGGCTGCATCAAGCTGTGCGTGGATCCCCGGTACGCAAACACCAAGTGTCACTACGTACTGAGGTTCTACCTGTCCCCGGTGTTGCGAAGGATGGGCCTGGCCTCGCTGCCGCGGAACGCTCCGAGTAGTTGGACCGTTCCGTATCACCTGTCCTTCGTGGAGAAATTTATGAGGAAAAACACCTTTGACCACAAGTCCATCAGGAAGTGGTCAGCACGTAGCGTCCTTGAGACCCTTCGGGAAAAGGAGAGGGCGGATCCTGTCGAGCGGTTCCCTGAGCAGACTGTCAAAGCCATTTGGCAGAATGCCTCATCGCCAGAACTTTCCAACAAGCACCAAGACGTGGCTTGGCTGGTGGTGAGAAGGGCTCTGCCTGTGAGATCCTTCATGCACGCCCGGACTCTCTGCCGCACCGCACGCTGCCCTCGAAGTGGCTGCGGGGGGGACGAGACTGTCACACACCTCCTTCTGGAATGTGCCTATGCAGAGGAAGTCTGGAGAGGAATGCAGTGGTGCTTGTCGAGGTTCGTCCCGAGCAGCGCCGTGACGCGGGACTCCGTGCTCTACGGCCTGTTTCCTGGGACTCACACCGAGACGAACATTAACTGCGCCTGGAGGATCATCAACTCGGTGAAGGACGCTCTCTGGGCGGTCCGAAACCTGTTGATCTTCCAGCTGAAGGAGTTGACCCCGACCGAGTGTTGCAGACTGGCATATTCCAAGGTCCAAGACTACGTGCTGAAGGACGCGCTGAAGCTTGGGGCAGCTGCCGCCAAGGCGCGGTGGGGAAAGACCACCGTGTAAAATCGGCCTGCCGAAAGAAGAACAGGGGGCCCATGCAGACGTTTTTTTGGGCTCTGCTGATGCCTCAGCCAAATATATGTACAAGATTGAAAAATGCACAGGATTGTAAATGTGAATGACAAGGATAAAGTCGAATCTGTGTTTGTAAATATGGACATATGTATGGCATGATCCAATGTACAGACCATCAAATCATTCTATGAATAAAGTATATTTTTGAAATAAACAAAAATTATCCCGGGATCACAGCGTTGCAGGATCCATCTTCCCAAAGGGAATGTTTGCTACCACCCTCCCGGCCTGGAACAATCAGAAACAGCTCTCTATGGGCATGGTGAGGCATCTGTGATGTACAATGATGCACTAATTTGGATGGGTTATATACAGAAGAATAGGTACATGGGAGTGAGGTACAGACTGGAATCTAATCGAGGGGTTCAGATGGTTTATATATAGAATAATGGATACCTGGGAGTGAGTTACAGACTGGAATCTAATCGAGGGGTTCAGATGGTTTATATAGAGAATAATGGATACCTGGGAGTGAGTTACAGACTGGAATCTAATCGAGGGGTTCAGATGGTTTATATATAGAATAATGGATACCTGGGAGTGAGTTACAGACTGGAATCTAATCGAGGGGTTCAGATGGTTTATATACAGAATAATGGATACCTGGGAGTGAGTTACAGACTGGAATCTAATCGAGGGGTTCAGATGGTTTATATACAGAATAATGGATACCTGGGAGTGAGGTACAGACTGGAATCTAATCGAGGGGTTCAGATGGTTTATATATAGAATAATGGATACCTGGGAGTGAGTTAAGACTGGAATCTAATCCAGGGGTTCAGATGCTTTATATATAGAATAATGGATACCTGGGAGTGAGTTACAGACTGGAATCCAATCCAGGGGTTCAGATGCTTTATATATAGAATAATGGATACCTGGGAGTGAGTTACACACTGGAATCTAATCCAGGGGTTCAGATGGTTTATATATAGAATAATGGATACCTGGGAGTGAGGTACAGACTGGAATCTAATCAAGGGGTTCAGATGGTTTATATACAGAATAATGGATACCTGGGAGTGAGTTACAGACTGGAATCTAATCGAGGGGTTCAGATGGTTTATATATAGAATAATGGATACCTGGGAGTGAGTTACAGACTGGAATCTAATCGAGGGGTTCAGATGGTTTATATACAGAGAATAATGGATACCTGGGAGTGAGTTACAGACTGGAATCTAATCCAGGGGTTCAGATGCTTTATATATAGAATAATAGATACCTGGGAGTGAGTTACAGACTGGAATCTAATCCAGGGGTTCAGATGCTTTATATATAGAATAATGGATACCTGGGAGTGAGTTACAGACTGGAATCTAATCCAGGGGTTCAGATGCTTTATATTCAGAATAATGGATACCAGGGAGTGAGGTACAGACTGGAATCTAATTGAGGGGTTCAGATGCTTTATATATAGAATAATGGATACCAGGGAGTGAGGTACAGACTGGAATCTAATTGAGGGGTTCTGATGGTTTATATATAGAATAATGGATACCTGGGAGTGAGTTACAGACTGGAATCTAATCGAGGGGTTCAGATGGTTTATATATAGAATAATGGATACCTGGGGGTGAGTTACAGACTGGAATCTAATCGAGGGGTTCAGATGGTTTATATACAGAATAATGGATACCTGGGAGTGAGTTACAGACTGGAATCTAATCGAGAGGTTCAGATGGTTTATACACAGAATAATGGATACCTGGGAGTGAGTTACAGACTGGAATCTAATCGAGGGGTTCAGATGGTTTATATATTGAATAATGGATACCTGGGAGTGAGTTACAGACTGGAATCTAATCGAGGGGTTCAGATGGTTTATATATTGAATAATGGATACCTGGGAGTGAGTTACAGACTGGAATCTAATCGAGGGGTTCAGATGGTTTATATACAGAATAATGGATACCTGGGAGTGAGTTACAGACTGGAATCTAATCGAGGGGTTCAGATGGTTTATATACAGAATAATGGATACCTGGGAGTGAGTTACAGACTGGAATCTAATCGAGGGGTTCAGATGGTTTATATAGAGAATAATGGATACCTGGGAGTGAGTTACAGACTGGAATCTAATCGAGGGGTTCAGATGGTTTATATACAGAATAATGGATACCTGGGAGTGAGTTACAGACTGGAATCTAATCGAGGGGTTCAGATGGTTTATTTATCATTAGCGATGCTGACATTTAAATGTTTAGCCCAGGCTTAGGTTCTGAACTGTGGAGGTAGGGAGTTGGTAGCCGGGGGATCGGAGTTGGGAGGTGGAAGGTTAGGGATGTTAGGCCGGGTCTTAAGGGAGGAGACACAGGCGGAGTGGGGTGGGGGGGGAGGAGGTGAGGTTCCGCACCGAGCCTCTGGTCACAGGTCAGATCAGATGGATTTCGAGGCACTGCTTACAGCGACGTTGTAAATGGCCATCCCCACTGCTCGGTGGTCGTTGATCTTCTCCGTGGAAACGCTCTTTGTTTCGTAGGCCAGGAATATCCCGAGGAGGAGCAACAGGCCCTTGTATCCATAGACAATCCCTGTTCGGGAAGGCGGTGGGGGTGGGGGTGGGGGTTTGGGGGGAGGAGAGAAATAAAATAGAGATAAAGACATGTGCTGGGCAGGTCAAACAAAAAGATCTGTTTTCCACGCTGAGAGAGAGCTCAGCTATTGGGCATCGGTTTCTTGTCAGTGAGAGTGACACAGACACCGCGCCTCAGGGAGGAGCAACTACTTTACTCTGTCCCCCTCAGATGGCGGTCATGCAATTGTCGACTAAGCCCAGCAATTGATCTTAATCAGTCAGCCCACTAAGGTTTCAGACGAGGGCTGGGAGCAGCTCAGAGTGGTGCTGGGATTCGTGGGGGCGGCCCGGTGGCTCAGCGGTTTAGCACTGCTGCCTCGCAGCGCCGGGGACCCGGGTTCGATTCCCGCTTCGGGTGAATGTCCACGTGGAGTTTGCACGTTCTCCCAGCATCCACGCGGGGTTTCGTCCCACAGTCCGAAGATGTGCAGGTCAGGCCGTCGTAAATTGCCCCGTCGTGTTCAAGGAGGTGTCGGTTAGACGTGTTAGTCAGGGGAAGTGTAGAGTGATAAGGTGGGGGAATGGGCCTGGGTGGGATAATCTTCAGAGTGGCCGGTTCAAATCCCGCCCTCATTAATTGGCCCCTCTTGCGGCAGAGTGGTAGTACCCCTTCCCCCCCCCCCCCAGACTGAGGAAACCTGTGTTCAAATCCCAGCTGCTCCAGAGCTGTGTAACCAACATCTCTGATCTGGAAAATAGGTTGAAAAAAAAAGCAGAGGCAGATTGGGGGCCTCTTGCGGTGCAGTGTCGGTTTTCCTACCTCTGAGGCAGGAGGCTGAGGGTCAAGTCTCACCCATTCTAGAGGCGCACCATCATGTATGAACAATAAAAAAAACAGCCTGTTCACCTTCACTGCTCTCTTACTGCCCCTGGTGTGCAGAGCTTGGCAATTGCTACCGGCTAGCTGTTTAATGATTGAATTTGGGGGTGGGTGTCTGAACAAAAGAGCAGTGATGCTGTGGTAGTGTCCCTGCCTTTGAGTCAGGCGGCCCGACCTCCAGCCCTAACTGCTCCACGAGTGTGCCCTAACACCTCTGACCGAGATGATTCAGAAATGTCTATAACAGATAAAGCAGGGTTTGCAGCGCCCAACAGGCATTTAGAGAGAGAGAGAGAGAGAGAGAGATGGGTCTAACACTATTTTGATTTGCTTCTCTGTCCTTCTTTTTGATTATTGTTACATTAACGCCACACCCTCTCGTTCCCCCCCCCCCCCACATGTGGCAGTGTCTGGGGCTGGTTGCTTGTTTTAATCGACTGATCGGGCAGATTGGTGGTGGGTTTTTTTTCCCCCCCTTCACAAACTGGCTTCTTCCCCAGCGGAGAGTTGGCTATCAGGAACGGGAAAGCATCCGGAAGGGAAACCGACGTTAAGTTTACAACGAAACCCTTCAGGAGCCTCTGAAGGCCTTTCGCTGAGTAATTCGACGCACGGTCCTGGGCCTGGGTCCGTGTGGAGCAAACCCCAAGGCCAGGTCACTCGGCGC
Source organism: Chiloscyllium punctatum (assembly GCF_047496795.1). Taxonomy (NCBI): domain Eukaryota; kingdom Metazoa; phylum Chordata; class Chondrichthyes; order Orectolobiformes; family Hemiscylliidae; genus Chiloscyllium; species Chiloscyllium punctatum. The sequence continues at coordinate 29,068,147 of NC_092768.1, read as the reverse complement.
GGTCGTGAGATCGCGCTGACCGCTGCTCTGAGCTGACCCCACGAGGGAGGTCCGCCCTCTTCTTGCAATGTGCCAGCCCAGGTCAGCACTCCCAGCTGGGTTTCTGACTCAGTGAAAGGGTGCGAGGAGACCGAGGTGGGGGGTAACATACCAAGCCACGTGTTCATCTTGTTGGAACTGCAGTGCTCCAGTTGTGGCAGGATCAGGACACCCTGGTCCCCTGCTGGGGCCTCCTTCGAGAACTCCTGGGGAACAGAACAGAACAGAACGGTCAGAGCGAAAGAGACTCATAGATAGCCCTCTCACTCTCTCTCCGTCTCACTCTCTCTCTACAACCCCCTTCTCTCCCTCTCCCCCCCTCACTCTCTCCCTCTCACTCTCTCTCCCCGCCTCCCACTCTCTCTCCTTCCCTCTCCCCCTCTCTCTCCCCCTCTCCCCCCCTCACTCTCTCCCTCTCACTCTCTCTCCCCCCTCTCTCCTTCCCTCTCCCCCTCCCTCTTTCTCTCTCTCTCCCTCCTTCCCTCTCTCTCCCCCTCCCTCTCTCTCTCTCCCCCCCCTTCTCTCCCTCTCCCCCCTCACTCTCTCCCTCTCACTCTCTCCCCCCCTCCCACTCTCTCTCCTTCCCTCTCCCCCTCCCCCTCTCTCTCCCCCTCTCTCTCCTTCCCTCTCTCTCCCCCCTCCCTCTCTCCTCCCCCTCCCTCCCTCCCTCTCCCCCCCCTCCCACTCTCTTTCCTTCCCTCTCCCCCTCCCCCACTCTCTCCCCCTCCCTCTCCTTACCTCTCTCTCCCCCTCCCTCTCTCCCTCTCCCCCCCTCACTCTCTCCTCTCTCACTCTCCCCCCCTTTCTTACTCTGTCTCCTGCTCACTCCCTCTCTCTCTCCCTCTCACCCTCTCCTTCTCACTCTCTCTTCCTCTCCCTCCCTCTCTCTCTCCCTCTCACTCTCTCTCCCCCCCCTCCCCCCCTCTCCCTCTCTTTCCTCTCTCCCTTTCACTCTCTCCCTCGCACTCTCTCCCCCTCTCTCCCGCTCTCCCCCTCTCTCTCCCTCTCACTCCCTCGCCCTCCCTCTCTCTCTCCCTCTCTCCATCTCTCTTTCTCACTCTCTCTCCTCTCCCTCTCTCTTTCTCACTCTCCCTCTCTCCCCCTCCCTCTCTCTCACTCCCTCTCATTCTCTCTCCCTCCCCCCTCTCCTCACTCCCTCTCTCTTTCTCACTCTCCCTCTCTCCCCCTCCCTCTCTCTCACTCACTCCTCTCACTCTCTCTCCCTCTCCTCTCTCTCTCCCTCTCACTCTTTCTCCCTCTCTCCCCCTCTCTATCTCCCTCCCCCCCTCTCCCTCTCACTCTCTCTCCCTCTCACTCTTCCTCCCACTCTCTCCCCCTCTCTATCTCACTCCCCCCTCTCCCTCTCACTCTCTCTCCCCCTCCGTCTCTCCCTCTCCCCCCCTCACTCTCTCCCTCTCCCTCTCTCTCCCCCCGCTCTCCTTCCCTCTCCCCCTCCCCCTTTCTCTCTCTCCCTCTCCTCTCTCTCCCTCCTTCCCTCTCTCTTCCCCTCCCCTCTCTCTCTCCCCCCTTCTTACTCTGTCGTCTGCTCACTCCATCTCTCTCTCCCTCTCACTCTCTCTCCCTCTCCCTCTCTCCCTCTCACTGTCTCCTTCTCACTCTCCCTCTCCCTCCCTCTCTCTATCCCTCTCACTCTCTCTCCCTCTCCCTCTCTCTCTTTCCTCCTCTCCCTTTCACTCTCTCCCTCGCACTCTCTACCCCCTCTCTCCCGCTCTCCCCCTCTCCCTCTCTCCCTCCCTCTCTCTTTCTCCCTCTCTCTCACTCCCTCTCACTCTCTCTCCCTCCCCCCTCTCCCTCTCTCTCCCTCTCACTCTTTCTTCCTCTCTCTCCCCCTCCCTATCTCTCTCCCCCTCTCTCACCCTCTCACTCTCTCTCCCTCTCACTCTCTCTCCCTGTCTCCCTCTCTCTCCCTCCCCCTCTCTCTCCCTCCCCCTCTCTCTCTGTCCCTCTCACTCTTTCTCCCTCTCACTCTCTCCCTCCCTCTCCCTCTCACTCTCTCTCCCTCTCACTCTCTCCCTCCCTCTCCCTCTCTCTCGCTACCCCTCTCTCTCTCTCTCTCTCTCTCCCTCTCACTCTCTCTCCCTCCTCTCTCTCCCTCTCTCTCTCGGCCCCCTCCCTCTCTCTCACTCTCTCTCCCTCTAACTCTCTCTCCCTCCCTCTCTTTCTCCCCCTCTCTCTCTCCCTCTCCCTCTCTCTCTCCCTCTCACTCTTCCTCCCTTTCTCCCTCTCTCCCTCCCTCTCTCTCTCCCTCTCCCTCTCACTCTCTCTCCCTCCTCTCACTCTCTCTCTCGGCCCCCTCCCTCTCTCTCACTCTCTCTCCCTCACACTCTCTCTCTCTCTCCCTCCCTCTCTTTCTCCCCCTCTCTCTCTCTCCCTCTCACTCTCTCTCCCTCTCCCTCTTCCTCCCTTTCTCCCTCCCTCTCTCTCTCTCTCCCTCTCTTTCTCCCTCCCCCTCTCTCTCTCCCTCTCACTCTCTCTCCCTCCTCTCTCTCCCTCTCACTCTCCCTCTCCTCTCTTTCCCTTTCCCTCTCTCTCTCGGCCCCCTCCCTCTCTCTCACTCTCTCTCCCTCTCTCTCCCTCTCACTCTCTCTCTCCCTCCCCCTCTCTCTCTCTCCCTCTCACTCTTTCTCCCTCTCACTCTCTCCCTCCCTCTCCCTCTCTCTCCTCTCACTCTCTCCCTCCCTCTCCTCCTCTCTCTCTACCCCTCTCTCTCCCTCTCACTCTCTCCCTCACTCTCTCTCCCTCTCTCTCTCCCTCTCCCTCTCACTCTCTCTCCCTCTCACTCTCTCTCCCTCTCTCTCTCTCGGCCCCCTCCCTCTCTCTCACTCTCTCTCCCTCTCACTCTCTCTCCCTCCCTCTCTTTCTCCCCCTCTCCCTCTCTCTCCCTCTCACTCTTCCTCCCTTTCTCCCTCTCTCCCTCCCTCTCTCATTCCCTCTCTTTCTCCCTCCCTCTCTCTCCCTCTCCCTCTCACTCTCTCTCCCTCTCTCTCGGCCCCCTCCCTCTCTCTCACTCTCTCTCCCTCTCACTCTCTCTCCCTCTCACTCTCTCTCCCTCCCTCTCTTTCTCCCCCCCCTCTCTCTCTCCCTCTCCCTCTCACTCTCTCTCACTCTCTCTCCCTCTCACTCTTCCTCCCTTTCTCCCTCTCTCCCTCTCATTCTCTCTCCCTCCTCTCTCTCCCTCTCCCTCTCTCTCTCGGCCCCCTTCCTCTCTCTCGCTCTCTCTCCCTCTCTCTCTCTCTCCCTCCCTGTCTTTCTCCCCCTCTCTCTCTCTCCCTCTCCCTCTCCCTCTCTCTCCCTCTCCCTCTCACTCTTCCTCCCTTTCTCCCTCTCTCCCTCCCTCTCTCCCTCTCACTCTCTCTCCCTCTCTCTCTCTCTCCCTCCCTCCCTCTCTCTCTCCCTCCCTCTCTCCCACCCTCTCTCTCCCTCCCTCCCTCTCTCTCTCTCTCCCTCCCTCTCTCTCTCTCCCCCCCTCTCTCCCTCTCTCCCTCCCTCCCTCCCTCTCTCTCTCTCCCCTCCCTCTCTCTCCCTCTCTCCCTCCCTCTCTCCCCCTCTCCCTCTCTCCCTCCCCCTCTCTCTTTCCCTCCCTCCCTCTCTCTCTCTCTCCCTCTCTCTCTCCCTCCCTCCCTCTCTCTCCCTCCCTCCCTCTCTCTCCACCTCTCCCTCTCTCTCCCTCCCTCTCACTCTCTCTCCCTCCCTCTCCCTCCCTCTCTCTCCCTCCCTCCCTCTCTCTCTCTCTCCCTCCCACTCTCTCTCCCTCCCTCTCCCTCCCTCTCACTCTCTGTCCCTCCCTCTCCCTCCCTCCCTCTCTCCCTCCCTGTCCCTCCCTCTCTCTCTCTCTCCCTCTCCTCTTTCTCCCTCCCTCTCTCTCCATCCCTCTCTCTCTCTCTCTCCCCCTCTCTCCCTCCCTCTCCCTCTCTCTCTCCCTCTCTCCCTCCCTCCCCCTCTCCCTCTCCCTCTCTCCCTCCCTCCCTCCCTCCCTCTCCCTCTCTCCCTCCCTCTCTCTCTCTCCCTCCCTCTCTCCCTCCCTCTCTCTCTTTCCCCTCTCCCTCTCTCCCTCCCTCCCTCCCTCTCCCTCTCTCCTTCCCTCCCTCCCTCCCTCTCCCCCCTCTCCCTCTCTCTCCCTCTTCCCTCCCTCTCGCCTCCCTCCCTCTCTCTCCCTCCCTCCTCCTCTCTCCTCTCACCTCTCCCTCCCTCCCTCCTCCCCCTCTCCTCTCCCGACTCCACCTCCTCCCTCTCCTCCTCTCTCCCTCCCTCCCTCCCTCTCCCTCTGATCCTTCGACTCCCTCCCTCCCTCTCCCCCCCCTCTCCCTCTCTCTCCCTCTCTCTCTCCCCTTCCCCCTCCCTCTCTCCTCCCTCTCCCTCCCTCTCCCTCTCTCCCTCCCTCCCTCCCTCCCCCCCTCTCCCTCCCTCCCTCCCCTCTCTCCTTCCTCCCTCCTCTCCTCTCTCCTCCTCCCTCTCTCTCTTTCCCCTCTCCCTCTATCCCTCCCTCCCTCCCTCTCCCTCTCTCCTTCCCTCCCTCCCTCCCTCTCCCCCCCTCTCCCTCTCTCTCCCTCTCTCTCTCCTCCCCCTCTCTCTCCCTCCCTCTCTCTCTCTCTCTCTCCCTCCCTCTCTCCTCCCTCCCCTCCCTCTCCCTCCCTCTCCCTCCCTCTCTCTCTCCCTCCCTCCCTCCCTCCCTCTCTCTCCCTCTCCCTCTCTCCATCCCTCCCTCTCTCTCACCGTGCCTGCCTGGGGCATTACTGTCGGATCACTCAGACCCTCCACCTTTCCTTCTCAGGAACCACATTGTTAGTTTTCCTTCAAATCCCTTGAACCCAGACACCGTGTCATATCATTGACACCACACCCACCCCCTTGTCACTCTCTGGCCCAACCACTTCCAATCAGGCCCGCTCCCCTCCCACACCCAACCCCGGCCCCTGCCCACGTGGACCCCCCTTCTCCCCCTGTCTCCACCACCCCCCAACCATTTTCGGAAACCCCCTCACTGCTTCCCAGCCCCCACCCACTTAAACCCAACCCTTCCCCACCCTCCACCACTTCCCCTCTCCCTGACCTGGGATCCTGGTATCCCACCCTCTCCGTCAAACTCTGCTCCCTTCACACCCTCCCCCCACCCCCAATGTCCATCCACACTCCCCCCTCCACTTACCCACTCGGAGGGCCCTACTCAGGGCCTCCTTACCACTCACGCCCTGCTCCCTCTCTCCAAGCAGCCACCCACTGCCTCTTCATGACCCCTGCCACCCTTCCCCAGCCCCCACCCCATCCATCGTGAGCCCACTCGAATGCAGTTAGCCTCCCTCCCCACCCACCCCCAACCTGCTGCTGCCTCATTGCCCCCCCACCTGAGGGAAACGACATCTACCCATCGCCTTATCTATGCCCCTGGCGATTATGTTAAATCCCTGTAAGGTCACGCCCCCCCCCCAACGCTGCGGACCCTCACCTCGATGGTGCGGTGAAGAGGGTCGACGATTTGCCAGACCGCCAGTGTGAGGACGTCAATGGCCAGCAGCACGCTGACCGTGGCGTAGAGTTTCCAGGGCTCCAGGTGCTGTAGGGTTGGGGTGGGTGGGTGGGTGGGGTTAGTGGTGGGCAGCAGCAGAACACGACAAGGTTACACTCAAGACAGACTGTCTTTGCCCTGCCAACGGCCAGACGTTCGCTCGCCCAGTCAGAGGCGGAACAGAGAGCTGTAGGCCCAAGGGTCCGCAAAGTCAGTCACAAAACACACATCATCTCAAATACACATATAATGAGGAAAAATAATACCCACTAGGGCTACCCATTCCCCCCACCCCAACCCCCATCCCCGGACTGGGTAAGGCAGTCAGATACTTGTTCCATCTCACCCACCGCACCCTCCACCCTCTCTGGGACTGGGTGGGACAGTGGGTCAGACACTGTCCTTTCCCCCCCCCTCCTGGGACTGGGTGGATACTTATAGTGAGGTGGAGGACTCCCATTACCCATGATCCTGTGACCGGTAGGGATCTGGGACGTTTCATTTCTGAACGTTTTCAGCAATTAGCTGTGCAGTTCTTTGTTCACATTCATCCTTCTGGAGTGAATTGCCGCCTGCTCAGCCCACAATCCCCTCCCTGAATGGAGTACCCAAGCCCGGGTAGCGACACGGGCTTGGGCAGAGAGAGCAGGCAGGAAACGTTCCCCTCTCCAAATCCTGTGAGGAATATCACGACCCAAACCATCTCCAAACCATCCTTCCCCACTCCCTCCCACAACACCTCCACACATATCTACTGCCTACAATAACCCCCGTTGTAAGTGGCCTGGGCCCAACTGAGAGCCAGTGCATTTATAATCCACCAACAATCTTTGGTTAACTCAAGTGTTACCCCGAGACAGAGAGAGGGAGACAGATAGAGAGTTAGAACATGAGATGGTGGTTAAGTACGGGCTGGTGATGAAAACTGTTACATGACAGAGAGCCGGGGAAGGGGATTCGCATCGGGGATAGTATGGAAGGTCATTCCTGGGTCAGAGTTAATGGGGTAAAGGGCGGAGGTCAATGGTCGATGGTCTCCTGGGTCTGGAACTGTGCTGGGTTCGTAGAGCAGCCCGTGGGGTAAATGGTGGGGTAAATGGAGGGGCTGGGGAAGGGGAGAGGTTTGGGGGGCAAAAGTGGGATGGGAAAGGGGAGAGTGTGACTCAAACTCAAGCTGTTTCTGACCTGGGCTTCCTTGACGTTGACACTGGGTGAAAAGATTGGGGAGAGGTTCCAGTCTCCGGCATTGATCGCTCTTACCTCGGTGGGTGGGTGGGGGGGAGCAAATAAACCAGACACTCAGCACAACGAAACCAAATCCAGCAAGGACTCTCCCTTCCGGCTAGAACATAACTCAGCACTGAATCTTAATAACACCCTGCGTTACTGAGCACCAGTGCTCCCTGTACGGGGAGAGCACTGCACCGAGCTGCCCAACCAACCATCCCATCAGTCCTCCGGTGTAAAATAAATGGAATATTTTACGTTCGTATGCGTGGGGGGAGTCGGTGGGCTGTTAATCCAGGGACACAGGGTCAGTGCGGTTAGTTCGAATCCCGCATCGTCAGAGAGTGGCATTTGAATTCAGTGGCAGTCTGGAATTAAGGCTGGAATAGTGACCATTGTCAATTACCGGAGGTCAACACTGGAAAGAGGCTCACCTCAAGTCCTGCTAACCAGCCTCCTGGCCCCGTCACACAGTTCCCCAAAAGGGAAGCGAGGGTGATAATATGTAAGAAGAACATCAGCGCATCCTGACCGAACTGTGAACCAGGGGAGCTGGAGTAGGCCTCACACGGCTCAGTGAGCCTGCACTGATCTTAGAGGGCTGGTTTTGGACCACATCTCTACCTTCCCATTCTCCCTTCAATTCCCTCAGTGCCAATCACCTGCCCATCTCAATACCAAATGCACCTGATGGGCAGCACGGTGGTTGGCACTGCTGCCTCACAGCACCAGGGTCCCAGGTTCGATTCCAGCCTTGGGCGACTGTCTGTGTGGAGTTTGCACATTCTCCCTGTGTCTGCGTGGGTTTCCTCCGGGTGCTCCGGCTCCCTCCCACGGTCCAAAGATGTGCAGGTCAGGGTGGATTGGCCATGCTAAATTGCCCCATAGCGTTCAGTGATGTGTAGGTTGGGTGCATTAGTTTGGGGTAAATGTAGAGTAATAGGGTAGGGGAATGGATCTGGGTGGGTTACTGGTTCGGAGGGTCAGTGTGGACTTGTAGGGCCTATCTCCACATTGTCAGGATTCTATGAACTTGAGGAACTGCAAACCTTTAGTTGGGAACCCCGATCGGTCCACCTCCATAACCTGAACTTAGGACGTCCAGCCAGAAGAAACATCAACCCTGTCAAACCCACTGAGAATTAACTTAATTCACGTGAGAATCCCCTCTCATTCTTCTCAATTCCACTGAATATATGACTTGCAGGAGCCGGTGTCGGACTGGGGTGGGCAAAGTTAAAAATCACACAACGCCAAGTTTAATTGGAAGCAATAGCTTTCGGAGCGCTGCTCCTTCATCAGGTGGCTGTGTTCAGAGCAGCGCTCCAAAAGCTAGTGCTTCCAAATAAACCCGTTGGGAGGCCCGGTGGCTCAGTGGTTAGCACTGCTGCCTCACAGCGCCAGAGACCATGGGTTCAATTCCAGCCTCAGGCAACTGTCTGTGTGGAGTTTGCACGTTCTCCTTGTGACTGCGTGGGTTTCCTCCGGGTGCTCCGGTTTCCTCCCACAGTCCAAAGATGTGCAGGTCAGGGTGAATTGGCCATGCTAAATTGCCCGTATTGTTAGGTGTAGGGGAATGGGTCTGGGTGGGTTGCTCTTCAGAGGGTCGGTGTGGACTTGTTGGGCCGAAGGGCCTGTTTCCACACTGTAAGTAATCTAATCATAACCTGGTGTTGTGTGATTTTTAACAGAATATATGCTCATTTTTACCCCATCTATCTGCAGCAGAGATGGAAGGGAATACATTGTTTTTATCTTACATTTAGGTGTGGGCATAACATACCCTGTTTACATTCTGACCCAGGCATTACTGTACTCTGTTGTGGTGTGTGTTAACTCCTACAGTCAGTGAGTGTTACACCCTCTGTTCGAAAGGAGCTGCACTGTCACATCCAGCCACCAAGTGGCGATATTACCATAGTTCCCTCTCCTTAAAGAGTGAACTTCATAAATAATAATGCTTTTAATCATTCACTTCAGTGAGAGAGACAGAGAGAGAGGGACGGTATAAGAGGGAGGGAAGAGAGACATACTGAGAGAGGAGAAAGGTAGAGAAATAGAAGGTGGGGGAGAGAGAGAGAGAGAGTGAAAGAGGGAGTGGAGGGAGAGAGAGAGAGAGAGAGAGAGGAAGGACAGAGAGAGAGAGACAGAAGGATAGAGTGAAGGGCAAAAGACAATGGGAGGAGAGAGAGAGAGAAATAGGCAGAGAAGAGAAATAACGGGAAGGGAGAGAGACAGGGCGGAGACAGAAGGGAGTAGGGAGACAGGAAACAGTGACAGAGGGAGGGCGAGGATGGAGGGAGGGAAGAGAGAGGGAGAGAGACAGAGATGGGGGAGGATGGAGAGACGAGGAAAGGTAGAGAGACAGAGGGATGTGAGAGAGACGGAGAGAAACAAGGGAGACGGAACGACAAGGGGGAGACAGGCAAAGAGAGGGAAGAGAGATGGAGAGGCAGAGAGAGGAGACATAGGAACAAATATCGACGGAATTAAGGAAAATAAAATAGAAGGGAGAGAGAGAGGCAAGGGCAAAGAAAGGGTTTGTATTTCTACAGCATCTTCATGTCCTTAGGACATCCCTGAGGAAATTCATGATCCCTTAAACGTTCAGACACAGTTGAAATGTAGAGGCAGTTTGACACGAGATGGGAGAGACAGCGCACAAGCTGACAGCATTATTACTGAAACAATGAGCATGGCCTGCTATAGCTGTAGGTCTCCCCCTTTCCTGGCCCTTCACCAGGTCAAGATGTGTCCTACCCTTCTCAAGGGCAATGCGAGATGGGGTGCAACAAACGCCACCTGCCCTCGCATCTGCTGAAAGAACCTTTTACAAAAAAAAAATCAAGCCGTACTTTCCGTTTCTCCTTCTTGTCGTCCTTCTTGGTAAAGACGGTGTGGACCCACCAGATCTTGGTGAACATGCTGCCATAAGCTAGGCTGAAGCCCAGGCCTAGTAACCACACTCGAGCCTGTGGGGGAGGTCAAGCAAAAGAACGCGTTAACAGTTAATTTGGAGATGCACACTGGGCCACGAACCTTACCCCTTTTTGAAAAGATTCATGGACCAGACTAAACCCCCTCAAGGTTTATTAGGATAGCCTAGACTCTGACTTTTTCTTATTTTAATATCGAGTGTAAGGCATTCCGTTCTGGATGCAATTCGATTGGTCAAACTATTCAACTTCAAGCATCACATAATTTATTTTTATTTTACAATTAAAATCATTGAACCATGGAATCCCTCCAGTGTGGAAACAAGCCATTTGCCCCAACAAGTCCAAACCGACCCTCCAAAGTGCAACCCAACCAGACCCATTCCCCCTACCCTATATTTACCCCTGCACCTAACCTACACATCCCTGGACACGATGGGGCAATTTAGCACGGCCAATCCATCATATCCTGCACGTCTTTGGATTGTGGGAGGAAACCGGAGCACCCGGAGGAACCTCACGCAGACACAGGGAGAATGTGCAAACTCCACACAGACAGTTGCCCAAGGTTGGAATCGAACCCGGGTCCCTGGCGTTGTGAGGCAGCAGTGCTAACCAATGAGCCACCGTGCCACCCCAAAATACAGACAATATAAAAATAAGAGAATTGGCTTAACTGTCACTCTATTGAAATGCTGAAGAAAATAATGGATATATTAACTACTACTGATTAACTGTTCCAATACAGTAACAGTCCATAAACACACCCTTGGCAAAGGCAAATTCAGTAAAATAGATTGTCTCACACACAAACCTGGCAGCAGGAAGAGAACCCCGGCCTTCAGCTGTAACAGGGAGAGGAATAAGATCTTCCACATCCAACTTCAAGACCCCAGCAATTGCTGCAAACTAAAACTAAAAATCTGTGGGAGATTGCCCCACCCATTCAGGCTGCTTCTATTGTTCTAACTTTAAAAAAGAAACACCTAGGGTCTCCCAAGCTGTTTGTTGGCTTTGAGTGGAACACTCATCACCTCTTGGCTCAACCTTTCTTCATGAAAGAAACGAGGATGAAGTACACCTCTTAAAGACGTAGTGTCGTCACAACTAGAATTGTTTTCAAATCCCCCGACAGCACAAACTGGTCTGTTTGGGGGATAAAACAAAACCCAGTCAGGCTTTCTGTTCGGACATAGGCCGCAATGGGGCGGATCGAAAGGGTTTTCCGGCTCTCCACTGAGAACCAAGGCCGTTGCCATGTTACTGGAACATCTTTCATTTGTATAAAATCTTTCACAGCCTCAATCATTTCAAAACAACTAATAAAGTCGGCTTGAAGGGGAGTCAACGTCGTGGAAAAACGTGGCAGTCAATTTTGTGCACAGCAAAGGGACAGTGCTCAGATGATCCATTTTGTAGCGGTTTTGGCTGAGGGGGTTAACTATTGGCTCAAATAACTGCTTTGCCCGTTAATTTAGAATGTTTTCCTTGTGTCTGTCTGAGAAGGTAGGTGGGTCCTCGATTTGATGTCTTCTGCAGAAGGAGGCACCTCTAATTTATCAGCACCCTCTCAGGGCTGCACAAAGGGTTTTGAATATGGCCCCGAAGTGTAAATCGAGTGCAAGACCTCCTGACTCAGGGACAGGGGTGTGGCCGATTGGAGACCTCGGTGCAGGTTCTGTCGGGGACGGACTCCCAGAGCCGGGAATGCCTGCGGAAGTGTCACTCAGTGCATCTTTATTCAGCCGCGGGTCAGGGGTAACACGGTGGCTCAGTGGTTAGCACTGCTGCCTCACAGCACTGGGAGCCTGGGTTCGATTCCAGCCTCGGGCGACTCACTGTGTGGAGTTTGCACATTCTCCCCCGTGTCTGCGTGGGCTTCCTCCGGGTGCTCCGGTTTCCTCCCACAGTCCAAAGATGTGCAGGTTAGGGTGGATTGGCCGTGCTAAATTGCCCCATAGTGTCCAGGGATGTATAGGTTAGTATGGATTGGCCGTGCTAAATTGTCCCACAGTGTTCAGGAATGTATAGGTTAGTATGGATTGGCCGTGCTAAATTGTCCCACAGTGTTCAGGAATGTATAGGTTAGGTGCATTAGTTGGGGGCAGGGGATGGATCTGGGTGGATTACTCTTCAGAGGGTTGGGGTGGGCTTATTAGGCCGAAGGGCCTGTTTCCACACTGTGGGGGGTTCTACTCTAACACCCTCGTCTCAGATAGAGTCAAACAACATTTAAAAGACAGTTGGACACATACATGGATAGGGGAGGTTTAGAAGGCTATGGGTCAAGTGCAGGGAAATGGGGTTAGAGTGGATGGACATTTTGGTTGGCACGGACCAGTTTGGGCTGAGGAGCTGACTCCATGATGTAGGACTCGATGACTCTAATGCAGTTACCTGACCCCAAACTCAGTTAGAACCCCCCCTCCTCCTCCCCCTCCTCTCCCTTCCCCCCCCCCACCAGCCGTCTGTTGTGAAAAACATCCAATTGACGGGGATTTCAGTTCAGGGAGAAGTGACATCTTGCTTGAATTGTGTAAGAGGTTGGTGAGGAGCACCTGGAATGCCCTCTGCAGGTTTGGTCCCCTTGCCTCGGGAAAGATACTCTTGCCATAACAGCGAGAGCGACAAAGGTTCATCAGGTTTGTCCCCAGGAGTGGCGGGAGAAGGGAAGTTGGGAAATTGAGCCTGTTTCCTTTCGAGATTTGAGTAATGAGCACGTGCGGCCAACTCAAGGAGATAGTCTTGGGGCAGACGCAGGTAAGACGTTTTCCCCACTCGGAAATTTCATATTGGAGATGAGAAGGAGTTATCTTACTCAGAGGATTGTGAACCTTTGGAATTCTCTACCATGGAGGGCTGTGGATTCTCAGTCTTTGCGTCTGTTTAAGGGAGAGATCAATAGGTTTCCGATTACCAGCGGTGCAGAGGATTATGGGTGTGGAGGGTGGGGTTGGCTAAAAGGACAGGTGTTACGTCAGCCGTGATCGTATGGGCTGGCAGGCTTGATGGGCTGGATCACCCACTCCTGCTTCTACGTTCCTAAGTCCTGTCTGGCTGCATAAAGGAAAGAATGAACAACCTCGAGACTTCACAAAATTCAAAATGGGGCAATGACGTATCCGTGGCAACGTCACGAGGGGCTCCAATAACAGAGGGCTCTGGGACACATGGGCTCAGATCCCATCTGGTAGAATTTAAATGCCATACAGAATTGGAAACCAGTCCCAGCAGTTCGGAAATGGTCACTGAGCACCCCAATAGGGAAGGAATTCTGCCCTCCTTGCCCAGTCAGGCCACTACAGGACTCCAAACCCACAGTAAAGTGGCTGCAGTTTTACTGCCTGACTGAAATAGCCCAGCAAGATCGTCAGTCTAAGGGCAATCAGGAATGAGCAATAAATGCCAGGGATGCACATATCCCATGAAAGAATTTTTTGAAAAAGCCAATCAAGTATTTTTCAAGGCTAGTTGGTTGCTGTTGTGAGTGAGTGAGTGGAGGAATGAGCTTTATTGTCACTTAGACCATCATCCTAGGTACTGAGGTACAACTTCAGTTACAAGGTTAGTTCCAGTGTCACCAATGTGACCAACACACAGCGCCATCTTAGGTACAGAGTACCTAGGTACGATCCTCAGCTTCGGGATAGAGGAATGAAAAACACAATGTGCTGGAGAAACTGAGCAGGTCTGGCAGCACCCGTAAACAGAGAGAGAGAGAGAGAGAGAGAGAGAGAGAGAGCGCGAGACAGCTGTTAACTTTCCGACTCTGTGTGTTGGCACACCTCTGGATGACTCACCTGGCAAACCAGAGGGAAGTGCCACTGGTGAATGTGGTAACCGTCTAATCCGAGCGGGAATACAGCCGCGAGGGCCAGGGTGCAGCCCACTGCCGTCATGTTATTCAGGTAGGGCTGGGAGTTCTGGATGTACCTGGGAAAGAACACACTCGTGACCAACAACGTCCTGCGTCTGCATGGTAGATGCTCGGAAGTCTCGCGCTAAAGGAGGCGGTGCTGTTTGGTCTGTAACGTCTGGACTGGCTATACAAACGAGGTGTCATTGCCAGGTACCGATCTCCTGCTTCCCCATGCTCTCCTCCCCTCAACCCCACCCCATACCCTTGGGCACATTGTTTGTATCCAAATAACCATCCAGTGCAAATCTGAAATGCCTCAACTGAACCCGCACCCAAACCACTCACTGAGTGGGAAAGGTTTCGCTTACATGTTCCCTGCTACTTTTGCAAATCATTTTAAAATCTATGCTGTCCCCCTCTGGTTCCTTTTAGGAACAGGAACTGTTTCCCCCTTCTATCTGCACATGATTTCAAACACCTTGATCATAGAATCCCCTACAGTGTGGAAACAGGCCGTTCGGCCCAACAGGTCCACGCCAACCTCTCCAAAGTGTAACCCACCCTGACCTATTCCTCTACAGTTACCCCTAACTAGTGCACCTAGACTCACATCCCTGAACACTACGGGCAACTTAGCACGGTCAATTCACCTGACCTGCACATCTTTGGACTGCAGGTGGAAACCCCATGCAGACAATGAGAGGACGTGCAAACTCTACACAGACAGTCGCCTGAGGGTGGAATCGAACCTGGGTCCCGGGCACCTTGAAACGGCAGTGCTAACCACGGAGCCACCGTGCCACCATGATCAAGTCCCCTGCTAGCCTTCTTAAATAGAACCAACATCCCAATATGGACGCCTTGCATGGGTGGGATTGGGGGCAACTTCTGAACAAAACATGGCGCCGAATGACACAAGGAGATATTGGGGCAAATGACCGAAACCAAAAGAATACATTTCAAGGTTCATTTTAAAGCCAGCGAGACAGTCAGAGAGGCTCATTAAGGACAATTCACAGGCTGGGGTTCAGACACACAGAAGCACGGCGAATGACACTGGAGCGATTAATCGGGGATACACAAGAGGTCAGACTCAGATGAACACAAACTGCATGAAGGGTTTCTGAGGCTGAGGGAGAAACAGAGAGAGAGAGAGAGAGAGAGAGAGAGAGAGGGAAGGGCAAGGGATTGGAGAACTTTGCAAACGAGGATGAGCATTTTAAAAAGGAGGGTTTGCCGGAATGGCAGTCAGTACAGGTCACCCAGGGTGATGACTGACCAACATGAATCACTGAGCCCCTTCCACACATCCCCACTTACCGGACGTTACTGTTGTAGATGTTAAATGTGAGGCAGATGATTCCCAGCAAAATCCCGAGCCCAGCCAGCACCGAGACCGACACAAAGAGCTTCTGGGATAAATATCGAAAAGTCGGGATGACCTTTGTATGGTCAGCAGGAGGGGTCCCACCTGGAAAGGCAAGGCAGCAACAGTCAAGGGTAAGGAGGCTGGGCTCATTGTAAGAACAAAGTTTCATAACACCCTACGCCCTACAATTAGATTCCAGTCTGTAACTCACTCCCAGGTATCCATTATTCTGTATATAAACCATCTGAACCCCTCGATTAGATTCCAGTCTGTACCTCACTCCCAGGTATCCATTATTCTGTATATAAACCATCTGAACCCCTCGATTAGATTCAAATCTGTAACTCACTCCCAGGTATCCATTATTCTCTATATAAACCATCTGAACCCCTCGATTAGATTCCAGTCTGTAACTCACTCCCAGGTATCCATTATTCTCCATATAAACCATCTGAACCCCTCGATTAGATTCCAGTCTGTAACTCATTCCCAGGTACCCATTATTCTGTATATAAACCATCTGAATCCCTCGATTAGATTCCAGTCTGTAACTCACTCCCAGGTATCCATTATTCTGTATATAAACCATCTGAACCCCTCGATTAGATTCCAGTCTGTACCTCACTCCCAGGTATCCATTATTCTGTATATAAACCATCTGAACCCCTCGATGAGATTCAAATCTGTAACTCACTCCCAGGTATCCATTATTCTCTATATAAACCATCTGAACCCCTCGATTAGATTCCAGTCTGTAACTCACTCCCAGGTATCCATTATTCTGTATATTAACCATCTGAACCCCTCGATTAGATTCCAGTCTGTAACTCACTCCCAGGTATTCATTATTCTCTATATAAACCATCTGAACCCCTCGATTAGATTCCAGTCTGTAACTCATTCCCAGGTATCCATTATTCTGTATATAAACCATCTGAACCCCTCGATTAGATTCCAGTCTGTACCTCACTCCCAGGTATCCATTATTCTGTATATAAACCATCTGAACCCCTCGATTAGATTCCAGTCTGTAACTCACTCCCAGGTATCCATTATTCTATATATAAACCATCTGAACCCCTCGATTAGATTCCAGTCTGTAACTCACTCCCAGGTATCCATTATTCTATATATAAACCATCAGAACCCCTCGATTAGATTCCAGTCTGTAACTCACTCCCAGGTATCCATTATTCTATATATAAACCATCTGAATCCCTCGATTAGATTCCACTCTGTAACTCACTCCTAGGTATCCATTATTCTATATATAAACCATCTGCACCCCTCGATTAGATTCCAGTCTGTAACTCACCCCCAGGTATCCATTATTCTGTATATAAACCATCTGAACCCCTCGATTAGATTCCAGTCTGCAACTCACTCACAGGTACCCATTATTCTATATATAAACCATCTGAACCCCTCGATTAGATTCCAGTCTGCAACTCACTCACAGGTACCCATTATTCTATATATAAACCATCTGAACCCCTCGATTAGATTCCAGTCTGCAACTCACTCCCAGGTATCCATTATTCTGTATATAAACCATCTGAACCCCTCGATTAGATTCCAGTCTGTAACTCACTCACAGGTATCCATTATTCTGTATATAAACCATCTGAACCCCTCGATTAGATTCCACTCTGTACCTCACTCCTAGGTATCCATTATTCTATATATAAACCATCTGAACCCCTCGATTAGATTCCAGTCTGTAACTCACCCCCAGGTATCCATTATTCTCTATATAAACCATCTGAACCCCTCGATTAGATTCCAGTCTGTAACTCACCCCCAGGTATCCATTATTCTATATATAAACCATCTGAACCCCTCGATTAGATTCCAGTCTGTAACTCACTCCCAGGTATCCATTATTCTGTATATAAACCATCTGAACCCCTCGATTAGATTCCAGTCTGTAACTCACCCCCAGGTATCCATTATTCTATATATAAACCATCTGAACCCCTCGATTAGATTCCAGTCTGTAACTCACTCCCAGGTATCCATTATTCTGTATATAAACCATCTGAACCCCTCGATTAGATTCCAGTCTGCAACTCACTCACAGGTACCCATTATTCTATATATAAACCATCTGAACCCCTCGATTAGATTCCAGTCTGCAACTCACTCACAGGTACCCATTATTCTATATATAAACCATCTGAACCCCTCGATTAGATTCCAGTCTGCAACTCACTCCCAGGTATCCATTATTCTGTATATAAACCATCTGAACCCCTCGATTAGATTCCAGTCTGTAACTCACTCACAGGTATCCATTATTCTGTATATAAACCATCTGAACCCCTCGATTAGATTCCACTCTGTACCTCACTCCTAGGTATCCATTATTCTATATATAAACCATCTGAACCCCTCGATTAGATTCCAGTCTGTAACTCACCCCCAGGTATCCATTATTCTCTATATAATCCATCTGAACCCCTCGATTAGATTCCAGTCTGTAACTCACCCCCAGGTATCCATTATTCTATATATAAACCATCTGAACCCCTCGATTAGATTCCAGTCTGTAACTCACTCCCAGGTATCCATTATTCTGTATATAAACCATCTGAACCCCTCGATTAGATTCCACTCTGTAACTCATTCCTAGGTATCCATTATTCTATATATAAACCATCTGAACCCCTCGATTAGATTCCAGTCTGTAACTCACCCCCAGGTATCCATTATTCTGTATATAAACCATCTGAACCCCTCGATTAGATTCCAGTCTGTAACTCACTCCCAGGTATCCATTATTCTCTATATAAACCATCTGAACCCCTCGATTAGATTCCAGTCTGTAACTCACTCCCAGGTATCCATTATTCTGTATATAAACCATCTGAACCCCTCGATTAGATTCCAGTCTGTAACTCACTCCCAGGTATCCATTATTCTATATATAAACCATCTGAACCCCTCGATTAGATTCCAGTCTGTAACTCACTCACAGGTATCCATTATTCTCTATATAAACCATCTGAACCCCTCGATTAGATTCCAGTCTGCAACTCACTCCCAGGTATCCATTATTCTGTATATAAACCATCTGAACCCCTCGATTAGATTCCAGTCTGTAATTCACTCCCAGGTATCCATTATTCTATATATACACCATCTGAACCCCTCGATTAGATTCCAGTCTGTAACTCACTCCCAGGTATTCATTATTCTGTATATAAACCATCTGAACCCCTCGATTAGATTCCAGTCTGTAACTCACTCCGAGGTATCCATTATTCTATATATAAACCATCTGAACCCCTCGATTAGATTCCAGTCTGTAACTCACTCCCAGGTCTCCATTATTCTTTATATAAACCATCTGAATCGCTCGATAACATTCCACTTTGTAGCTTATTCCCAGGTATCCATTATTATGTATATAAACCATGTGAACCCCTCGATTAGATTCCAGTCTGTAACTCACTCCCAGGTATCCATTATTCTCCATATAAACCATCTGAATCCCTTGATAACATTCCACTTTGTAGCTTATTCCCAGGTATCCATTATTCTGTATATAAATCATCTGAACCCCTCGATTAGATTCTGGTCTGTACCTCACTCTCAGGTATCTATTATTCTGTATATAAACCATCTGAACCCCTCGATTAGATTCCAGTCTGTAGCTCATTCCCAGGTATCCATTATTATGTATATAAACCATCTGAACCCCTCGATTAGATTCCAGTCTGTAGCTCATTCCCAGGTATCCATTATTCTGTATATAAACCATCTGAACCCCTCGATTAGATTCCAGTCTGTAACTCACTCCCAGGTATCCATTATTCTGTATATAATCCATCTGAACCCCTCGATTAGATTCCAGTCTGTAACTCACTCCCAGGTATCCATTATTCTATATATAAACCATCTGAACCCCTCGATTAGATTCCAGTCTGTAACTCACTCCCAGGTATCCATTATTCTGTATATAAACCATCTGAACCCCTCGATTAGATTCCAGTCTGTAACTCACTCCCAGGTATCCATTATTCTGTATATAAACCATCTGAACGCCTCGATTAGATTCCAGTCTGTAACTCACTCCCAGGTATCCATTATTCTATATATAAACCATCTGAACCCCTCGATTAGATTCCAGTCTGTAACTCACTCCCAGGTATCCATTATTCTGTATATAAACCATCTGAACCCCTCGATTAGATTCCAGTCTGTAACTCACTCCCAGGTATCCATTATTCTATATATAAACCATCTGAACCCCTCGATTAGATTCCAGTCTGTAACTCACTCACAGGTATCCATTATTCTGTATATAAACCATCTGAACCCCTCAATTAGATTCCAGACTGTAACTCACTCCCAGGTATCCATTATTCTCTATATAAACCTCCTCAACCCCTCGATTAGATTCCAGTCTGTAACTCACTCCCAGGTATCCATTATTCTATATATAAACCATCTGAACCCCTCGATTAGATTCCAGTCTGTAACTCACTCACAGGTATCCATTATTCTGTATATAAACCATCTGAACCCCTCAATTAGATTCCAGACTGTAACTCACTCCCAGGTATCCATTATTCTCTATATAAACCTCCTCAACCCCTCGATTAGATTCCAGACTGTAACTCACTCCCAGGTATCCATTATTCTATATATAAACCATCTGAATCCCTCAATTAGATTCCAGTCTGTAACTCACTCCCAGGTATCCATTATTCTGTATATAAACCATCTGAACCCCTCTATTAGATTCCAGTCTGTAACTCACTCCCAGGTATCCATTATTCTGTATATATACCATCTGAACCCCTCGATTAGATTCCAGTCTGTAACTCACTCACAGGTACCCATTATCCTGTACATAAACCACCTGAACCCCTCGATTAGATTCCAGTCTGTAACTCACTCCCAGGTATCCATTATTCTGTATATAAACCATCTGAACACCTCGATTAGATTCCAGATTGTAACTCACTCCCAGGTATCCATTATTCTATATATAAACATTCTGAACCCCTCAATTAGATTCCAGTCTGTAACTCACTCCCAGGTATCCATTATTCTGTATATAAACCATCTGAACCCCTCGATTAGATTCCAGTCTGTAACTCACTCCCAGGTATCCATTATTCTATATATAAACATTCTGAACCCCTCAATTAGATTCCAGTCTGTAACTCACTCCCAGGTATCCATTATTCTCTATATAAACCATCTGAACCCCTCGATTAGATTCCAGTCTGTACCTCACTCCCAGGTATCCATTATTCTGTATATAAACCATCTGAACACCTCGATTAGATTCCAGATTGTAACTCACTCCCAGGTATCCATTATTCTATATATAAACATTCTGAATCCCTCAATTAGATTCCAGTCTGTAACTCACTCCCAGGTATCCATTATTCTCTATATAAACCATCTGAACCCCTCGATTAGATTCCAGTCTGTACCTCACTCCCAGGTATCCATTCTTCTATATATAATCCATCTGAATCCCTCAATTAGGTTCCAGTCTGTACCTCACTCCCAGGTATCCATTATTATGTATATAAACCATCTGAACCCCTCGATTAGATTCCAGTCTGTAGCTCATTCCCAGGTATCCATTATTCTGTATATAAACCATCTGAACCCCTCGATTAGATTCCAGTCTGTAACTCACTCCCAGGTATCCATTATTCTGTATATAAACCATCTGAACGCCTCGATTAGATTCCAGTCTGTAACTCACTCCCAGGTATCCATTATTCTGTATACAAACCATCTGAACCCCTCGATTAGATTCCAATCTGTAACTCACTCCCAGGTATCCATTATTCTATATATAAACCATCTGAACCCCTCGATTAGATTCCAGTCTGTAACTCACTCCCAGGTATCCATTATTCTATATATAAACCATCTGAACCCCTCGATTAGATTCCAGTCTGTAACTCACTCACAGGTATCCATTATTCTGTATATAAACCATCTGAACCCCTCGATTAGATTCCAGTCTGTCACTCACTCCCAGGTATCCATTATTCTGTATATAAACCATCTGAACCCCTCAATTAGATTCCAGACTGTAACTCACTCCCAGGTATCCATTATTCTCTGTATAAACCTCCTCAACCCCTCGATTAGATTCCAGACTGTAACTCACTCCCAGGTATCCATTATTCTATATATAAACCATCTGAATCCCTCAATTAGATTCCAGTCTGTAACTCACTCCCAGGTATCCATTATTCTGTATATAAACCATCTGAACCCCTCTATTAGATTCCAGTCTGTAACTCACTCCCAGGTATCCATTATTCTGTATATATACCATCTGAACCCCTCGATTAGATTCCAGTCTGTAACTCACTCACAGGTACCCATTATCCTGTACATAAACCACCTGAACCCCTCGATTAGATTCCAGTCTGTAACTCACTCCCAGGTATCCATTATTCTGTATATAAACCATCTGAACCCCTCGATTAGATTCCAGTCTGTAGCTCATTCCCAGGTATCCATTATTATGTATATAAACCATCTGAACCCCTCGATTAGATTCCACTCTGTAGCTCATTCCCAGGTATCCATTATTCTGTATATAAACCATCTGAATCCCTCGATAACATTCCACTTTGTAGCTCATTCCCAGGTATCCATTATTCTCTATATAAACCATCTGAATCCCTCGATAACATTCCACTTTGTAGCTTATTCCCAGGTATCCATTATTCTCTATATAAACCATCTGAACCCCTCGATTAGATTCCACTCTGTAGCTCATTCCCAGGTATCCATTATTCTGTATATAAACCACCTGAACACGTCGATTAGATTCTGGTCTGTACCTCACTCTCAGGTATCCATTATTCTGTATATAAACCATGTGAACCCCTCGATTAGATTCCAGTCTGTAACTCACTCCCAGGTATCCATTACTCTATATATCAACCATCTAAACCCCTCGATTAGATTCCAGTCTGTACCTCACTCCCAGGTATCCATTATTCTGTATATAAACCATCTGAACCCCTCGATTAGATTCCAGTCTGTAACTCACTCCCAGGTATCCATTATTCTGTATATAAACCATCTGAACCCCTCGATTAGATTCCAGTCTGTAGCTCACTCCCAGGTATCCATTATTCTGTATATAAACCATCTGAACCCCTCGATTAGATTCCAGTCTGTAGCTCATTCCCAGGTATCCATTATTATGTATATAAACCATCTGAACCCCTCGATTAGATTCCAGTCTGTAGCTCATTCCCAGGTATCCATTATTCTGTATATAAACCATCTGAACCCCTCGATTAGATTCCAGTCTGTAACTCACTCCCAGGTATCCATTATTCTGTATATAATCCATCTGAACCCCTCGATTAGATTCCAGTCTGTAACTCACTCCCAGGTATCCATTATTCTGTATATAAACCATCTGAACCCCTCGATTAGATTCCAGTCTGTAACTCACTCCCAGGTATCCATTATTCTGTATACAAACCATCTGAACCCCTCGATTAGATTCCAATCTGTAACTCACTCCCAGGTATCCATTATTCTATATATAAACCATCTGAACCCCTCGATTAGATTCCAGTCTGTAACTCACTCCCAGGTATCCATTATTCTATATAAAAACCATCTGAACCCCTCGATTAGATTCCAGTCTGTAACTCACTCACAGGTATCCATTATTCTGTATATAAACCATCTGAACCCCTCAATTAGATTCCAGACTGTAACTCACTCCCAGGTATCCATTATTCTCTATATAAACCTCCTCAACCCCTCGATTAGATTCCAGACTGTAACTCACTCCCAGGTATCCATTATTCTATCTATAAACCATCTGAATCCCTCAATTAGATTCCAGTCTGTAACTCACTCCCAGGTATCCATTATTCTGTATATAAACCATCTGAACCCCTCTATTAGATTCCAGTCTGTAACTCACTCCCAGGTATCCATTATTCTGTATATATACCATCTGAACCCCTCGATTAGATTCCAGTCTGTAACTCACTCACAGGTACCCATTATCCTGTACAAAAACCACCTGAACCCCTCGATTAGATTCCAGTCTGTAACTCACTCCCAGGTATCCATTATTATGCATATAAACCATCTGAACCCCTCGATTAGATTCCAGTCTGTAACTCACTCCCAGGTATCCATTATTCTGTATACAAACCATCTGAACCCCTCGATTAGATTCCAATCTGTAACTCACTCCCAGGTATCCATTATTCTATATATAAACCATCTGAACCCCTCGATTAGATTCCAGTCTGTAACTCACTCCCAGGTATCCATTATTCTATATATAAACCATCTGAACCCCTCGATTAGATTCCAGTCTGTAACTCACTCACAGGTATCCATTATTCTGTATATAAACCATCTGAACCCCTCAATTAGATTCCAGACTGTAACTCACTCCCAGGTATCCATTATTCTCTATATAAACCTCCTCAACCCCTCGATTAGATTCCAGACTGTAACTCACTCCCAGGTATCCATTATTTTATATATAAACCATCTGAATCCCTCAATTAGATTCCAGTCTGTAACTCACTCCCAGGTATCCATTATTCTGTATATATACCATCTGAACCCCTCGATTAGATTCCAGTCTGTAACTCACTCACAGGTACCCATTATCCTGTACATAAACCACCTGAACCCCTCGATTAGATTCCAGTCTGTAACTCACTCCCAGGTATCCATTATTCTGTATATAAACCATCTGAACCCCTCGATTAGATTCCAGATTGTAACTCACTCCCAGGTATCCATTATTCTATATATAAACATTCTGAATCCCTCAATTAGATTCCAGTCTGTAACTCACTCCCAGGTATCCATTATTCTCTATATAAACCATCTGAACCCCTCGATTAGATTCCAGTCTGTACCTCACTCCCAGGTATCCATTCTTCTATATATAAACCATCTGAATCCCTCAATTAGGTTCCAGTCTGTACCTCACTCCCAGGTATCCATTATTCTGTATACAAACCATCTGAACCCCTCGATTAGATTCCAATCTGTAACTCACTCCCAGGTATCCATTATTCTCTATATAAACCTCCTCAACCCCTTGATTAGATTCCAGTCTGTAACTCACTGCCAGGTATCCATTATTCTGTATATAACCCACCCTGAACCCCTCGATTAGATTCCAGTCTGTAACTCACTCACAGGTATCCATTAGTCTGTATATAAACCATCTGAACCCCTCAATTAGATTCCAGACTGTAACTCACTCCCAGGTATCCATTATTCTCTATATAAACCTCCTCAACCCCTCGATTAGATTCCAGACTGTAACTCACTCCCAGGTATCCATTATTCTATATATAAACCATCTGAATCCCTCAATTAGATTCCAGTCTGTAACTCACTCCCAGGTATCCATTATTCTGTATATAAACCATCTGAACCCCTCGATTAGATTCCAGTCTGTAACTCACTCCCAGGTATCCATTATTCTGTATATAAACCATCTGAACCCCTCAATTAGATTCCAGTCTGTAACTCACTCACAGGTACCCATTATCCTGTCCATAAACCACCTGAACCCCTCGATTAGATTCCAGTCTGTAACTCACTCCCAGGTATCCATTATTCTGTATATAAACCATCTGAACCTCTCGATTAGATTCCAGACTGTAACTCACTCCCAGGTATCCATTATTCTCTATATAAACCATCTGAACCCCTCGATTGGATTGCAGATTGTAACTCACTCCCAGGTATCCATTATTCTATATATAAACATTCTGAATCCCTCAACTAGATTCCAGTCTGTAACTCACTCCCAGGTATCCATTATTCTCTATATAAACCATCTGAACCCCTCGATTAGATTCCAGTCTGTAACTCACTCCCAGGTATCCATTATTCTATATAGAAACCATCTGAACCCCTCGATTAGATTCCAGTCTGTAACTCACTCCCAGGTATCCATTATTCTGTATATAAACCATCTGAATCCCTCAATTAGGTTCCAGTCTGTACCTCACTCCCAGGTATCCATTATTCTGTATATAAACTATCTGAACCCCTCGATTCGATTCCAGTCTGTAACTCAATCTCAGGTATCCATTATTCCGTATATAAACCATCTGAACCCCTCGATTAGATTCCAGTCTGTAACTCACTCCCTGATATCCATTATTCTATATATAAACCATCTGAACCCCTCGATTAGATTCAAATCTGTAACTCACTCCCAGGTATCCATTATTCTGTATATAAACCATCTGAACCCCTCGATTAGATTCCAGTCTGTAACTCACCCCCAGGTATCCATTATTCTATATATAAACCATCTGAACCCCTCGATTAGATTCCAGTCTGTAACTCCCTCCCAGGTATCCATTATTCTACATATAAACCATCTGAATCCCGCGATTAGATTCAAATCTGTAACTCACTCCCAGGTATCCATTATTCTCTATATAAACCATCTGAACCCCTCGATTAGATTCCAGTCTGTAACTCACTCCCAGGTATCCATTATTCTGTATATAAACTATCTGAACCCCTCGATTAGATTCAAGTCTGTAACTCACTCCCAGGTATCCATTATTCTGTATATAAACTATCTGAACCCCTCGATTAGATTCCAGTCTGTAACTCACTCACAGGTATCCATTATTCGATATATAAACCATCTGAACCTCTCGATTAGATTCCAGTTTGTAACTCACTCCCAGGTATCCATTATTCTGTATATAAACCATCTGAACCTCTCGATTAGATTCCAGTCTGTAACTCACCCCCAGGTTACCATTATTCTGTATATAAACCATCTGAACCCCTCGATTAGATTCCAGTCTGTAACTCACTCCCAGATATCCATTATTCTATATATAAACCATCTGAACCCCTCGATTAGATTCCAGTCTGTAACTCACCCCCAGGTGTCCATTATTCTATATATAAACCATCTGAACCCCTCGATTAGATTCCAGTCTGTAACTCACTCCCAGGTGTCCATTATTCTGTATATAAACCATCTGAACCCCTCGATTAGATTCCAGTCTGTAACTCACCCCCAGGTATCCATTATTCTATATATAAACCATCTGAACCCCTCGATTAGATTCCAGTCTGTAACTCACACCCAGGTATCCATTATTCTATATATAAACCATCTGAACCCCTCGATTAGATTCCAGTCTGTAACTCACTCACAGGTATCCATTATTCTATATATAAACCATCTGAACCCCTCGATTAGATTCCAGTCTGTAACTCACTCCCAGGTGTCCATTATTCTGTATATAAACCATCTGAACCCCTCGATTAGATTCCAGACTGTAACTCACTCCCAGGTATCCATTATTCTCTATATAAACCTCCTCAACCCCTCGATTAGATTCCAGACTGTAACTCACTCCCAGGTATCCATTATTCTATATATAAACCATCTGAATCCCTCAATTAGATTCCAGTCTGTAACTCACTCCCAGGTATCCATTATTCTGTATATAAACCATCTGAACCCCTCTATTAGATTCCAGTCTGTAACTCACTCCCAGGTATCCATTATTCTGTATATATACCATCTGAACCCCTCGATTAGATTCCAGTCTGTAACTCACTCACAGGTACCCATTATCCTGTACAAAAACCACCTGAACCCCTCGATTAGATTCCAGTCTGTAACTCACTCCCAGGTATCCATTATTTCTGTATATAAACCATCTGAACCCCTCGATTAGATTCCAGATTGTAACTCACTACCAGGTATCCATTATTCTATATATAAACATTCTGAATCCCTCAATTAGATTCCAGTCTGTAACTCACTCCCAGGTATCCATTATTCTGTATATAATCCATCTGAACCCCTCGATTAGATTCCAGTCTGTAACTCACTCCCAGGTATCCATTATTCTATATATAAACCATCTGAACCCCTCGATTAGATTCCAGTCTGTAACTCACTCCCAGGTGTCCATTATTCTGTATATAAACCATCTGAACCCCTCGATTAGATTCCAGTCTGTAACTCACTCCCAGGTATCCATTATTCTATATATAAACCATCTGAACCCCTCGATTAGATTCCAGTCTGTAACTCACTCCCAGGTGTCCATTATTCTATATACAAACCATCTGAACCCCTCGATTAGATTCCAATCTGTAACTCACTCCCAGGTATCCATTATTCTGTATATAAACCATCTGAACCCCTCGATTAGATTCCAGTCTGTAACTCACTCCCAGGTATCCATTATTCTGTATACAAACCATCTGAACCCCTCGATTAGATTCCAGTCTGTAACTCACTCCCAGGTATCCATTATTCTGTATATAAACCATCTGAACCTCTCGATTAGATTCCAGACTGTAACTCACTCCCAGGTATCCATTATTCTCTATATAAACCATCTGAACCCCTCGATTGGATTGCAGATTGTAACTCACTCCCAGGTATCCATTATTCTATATATAAACATTCTGAATCCCTCAACTAGATTCCAGTCTGTAACTCACTCCCAGGTATCCATTATTCTCTACATAAACCATCTGAACCCGTCGATTAGATTCCAGTCTGTAACTCACTCCCAGGTATCCATTATTCTATATATAAACCATCTGAATCCCTCAATTAGGTTCCAGTCTGTACCTCACTCCCAGGTATCCATTATTCTGTATATAAACTATCTGAACCCCTCGATTAGATTCCAATCTGTAACTCACTCCCAGGTATCCATTATTCTCTATATAAACCTCCTCAACCCCTTGATTAGATTCCAGTCTGTAACTCACTCCCAGGTATCCATTATTCTGTATATAACACACCCTGAACCCCTCGATTCGATTCCAGTCTGTAACTCAATCTCAGGTATCCATTATTCCGTATATAAACCATCTGAACCCCTCGATTAGATTCCAGTCTGTAACTCACTCCCTGATATCCATTATTCTATATATAAACCATCTGAACCCCTCGAT
Source organism: Chiloscyllium punctatum (assembly GCF_047496795.1). Lineage (NCBI taxonomy): Eukaryota > Metazoa > Chordata > Chondrichthyes > Orectolobiformes > Hemiscylliidae > Chiloscyllium > Chiloscyllium punctatum. Next base: position 29,040,236 of record NC_092768.1, on the reverse strand, counting down.
TAGATTCCAGTCTGTAACTCACTCCCAGGTATCCATTATTCTGTATATAAATCATCTGAACCCCTCGATTAGATTCCAGTCTGTAACTCACTCCCAGGTATCCATTATTCTATATATAAACCATCTGAATCCCTCGATTAGATTCAAATCTGTAACTCACTCCCAGGTATCCATTATTCTGTATATAAACCATCTGAACCCCTCGATTAGATTCCAGTCTGTAACTCACCCCCAGGTATCCATTATTCTATATATAAACCATCTGAACCCCTCGATTAGATTCCAGTCTGTAACTCCCTCCCAGGTATCCATTATTCTACATATAAACCATCTGAATCCCGCGATTAGATTCAAATCTGTAACTCAGTCCCAGGTATCCATTATTCTCTATATAAACCATCTGAACCCCTCGATTAGATTCCAGTCTGTAACTCACTCCCAGGTATCCATTATTCTGTATATAAACTATCTGAACCCCTCGATTAGATTCAAGTCTGTAACTCACTCCCAGCTATCCATTATTCTGTATATAAACTATCTGAACCCCTCGATTAGATTCCAGTCTGTAACTCACTCACAGGTATCCATTATTCGATATATAAACCATCTGAACCTCTCGATTAGATTCCAGTCTGTAACTCACTCCCAGGTATCCATTATTCTGTATATAAACCATCTGAACCTCTCGATTAGATTCCAGTCTGTAACTCACCCCCAGGTTACCATTATTCTGTATATAAACCATCTGAACCCCTCGATTAGATTCCAGACTGTAACTCACTCCCAGATATCCATTATTCTATATATAAACCATCTGAACCCCTCGATTAGATTCCAGTCTGTAACTCACCCCCAGGTGTCCATTATTCTATATATAAACCATCTGAACCCCTCGATTAGATTCCAGTCTGTAACTCACTCCCAGGTGTCCATTATTCTGTATATAAACCATCTGAACCCCTCGATTAGATTCCAGTCTGTAACTCACCCCCAGGTATCCATTATTCTATATATAAACCATCTGAACCCCTCGATTAGATTCCAGTCTGTAACTCACACCCAGGTATCCATTATTCTATATATAAACCATCTGAACCCCTCGATTAGATTCCAGTCTGTAACTCACTCACAGGTATCCATTATTCTATATATAAACCATCTGAACCCCTCGATTAGATTCCAGTCTGTAACTCACTCCCAGGTGTCCATTATTCTGTATATAAACCATCTGAACCCCTCGATTAGATTCCAGACTGTAACTCACTCCCAGGTATCCATTATTCTCTATATAAACCTCCTCAACCCCTCGATTAGATTCCAGACTGTAACTCACTCCCAGGTATCCATTATTCTATATATAAACCATCTGAATCCCTCAATTAGATTCCAGTCTGTAACTCACTCCCAGGTATCCATTATTCTGTATATAAACCATCTGAACCCCTCTATTAGATTCCAGTCTGTAACTCACTCCCAGGTATCCATTATTCTGTATATATACCATCTGAACCCCTCGATTAGATTCCAGTCTGTAACTCACTCACAGGTACCCATTATCCTGTACATAAACCACCTGAACCCCTCGATTAGATTCCAGTCTGTAACTCACTCCCAGGTATCCATTATTCTGTATATAAACCATCTGAACCCCTCGATTAGATTCCAGATTGTAACTCACTCCCAGGTATCCATTATTCTATATATAAACATTCTGAATCCCTCAATTAGATTCCAGTCTGTAACTCACTCCCAGGTATCCATTATTCTGTATATAATCCATCTGAACCCCTCGATTAGATTCCAGTCTGTAACTCACTCCCAGGTATCCATTATTCTATATATAAACCATCTGAACCCCTCGATTAGATTCCAGTCTGTAACTCACTCCCAGGTGTCCATTATTCTGTATATAAACCATCTGAACCCCTCGATTAGATTCCAGTCTGTAACTCACTCCCAGGTATCCATTATTCTATATATAAACCATCTGAACCCCTCGATTAGATTCCAGTCTGTAACTCACTCCCAGGTGTCCATTATTCTATATACAAACCATCTGAACCCCTCGATTAGATTCCAATCTGTAACTCACTCCCAGGTATCCATTATTCTGTATATAAACCATCTGAACCCCTCGATTAGATTCCAGTCTGTAACTCACTCCCAGGTATCCATTATTCTGTATACAAACCATCTGAACCCCTCGATTAGATTCCAATCTGTAACTCACTCCCAGGTATCCATTATTCTATATATAAACCATCTGAACCCCTCGATTAGATTCCAGTCTGTAACTCACTCCCAGGTATCCATTATTCGATATATAAACCATCTGAACCCCTCGATTAGATTCCAGTCTGTAACTCACTCACAGGTATCCATTATTCTGTATATAAACCATCTGAACCCCTCAATTAGATTCCAGACTGTAACTCACTCCCAGGTATCCATTATTCTCTATATAAACCTCCTCAACCCCTCGATTAGATTCCAGACTGTAACTCACTCCCAGGTATCCATTATTCTATATATAAACCATCTGAATCCCTCAATTAGATTCCAGTCTGTAACTCACTCCCAGGTATCCATTATTCTGTATATAAACCATCTGAACCCCTCTATTAGATTCCAGTCTGTAACTCACTCCCAGGTATCCATTATTCTGTATATATACCATCTGAACCCCTCGATTAGATTCCAGTCTGTAACTCACTCACAGGTACCCATTATCGTGTACATAAACCACCTGAACCCCTCGATTAGATTCCAGTCTGTAACTCACTCCCAGGTATCCATTATTCTGTATATAAACCATCTGAACCCCTCGATTAGATTCCAGATTGTAACTCACTCCCAGGTATCCATTATTCTATATATAAACATTCTGAATCCCTCAATTAGATTCCAGTCTGTAACTCACTCCCAGGTATCCATTATTCTCTATATAAACCATCTGAACCCCTCGATTAGATTCCAGTCTGTACCTCACTCCCAGGTATCCATTCGTCTATATATAATCCATCTGAATCCCTCAATTAGGTTCCAGTCTGTACCTCACTCCCAGGTATCCATTATTCTGTATACAAACCATCTGAACCCCTCGATTAGATTCCAATCTGTAACTCACTCCCAGGTATCCATTATTCTCTATATAAACCTCCTCAACCCCTTGATTAGATTCCAGTCTGTAACTCACTGCCAGGTATCCATTATTCTGTATATAACCCACCCTGAACCCCTCGATTAGATTCCAGTCTGTAACTCACTCACAGGTATCCATTAGTCTGTATATAAACCATCTGAACTCCTCAATTAGATTCCAGACTGTAACTCACTCCCAGGTATCCATTATTCTCTATATAAACCTCCTCAACCCCTCAATTAGATTCCAGACTGTAACTCACTCCCAGGTATCCATTATTCTATATATAAACCATCTGAATCCCTCAATTAGATTCCAGTCTGTAACTCACTCCCAGGTATCCATTATTCTGTATATAAACCATCTGAACCCCTCGATTAGATTCCAGTCTGTAACTCACTCCCAGGTATCCATTATTCTGTATATAAACCATCTGAACCCCTCAATTAGATTCCAGTCTGTAACTCACTCCCAGGTATCCATTATCCTGTCCATAAACCACCTGAACCCCTCGATTAGATTCCAGTCTGTAACTCACTCCCAGGTATCCATTATTCTGTATATAAACCATCTGAACCTCTCGATTAGATTCCAGACTGTAACTCACTCCCAGGTATCCATTATTCTCTATATAAACCATCTGAACCCCTCGATTGGATTGCAGATTGTAACTCACTCCCAGGTATCCATTATTCTATATATAAACATTCTGAATCCCTCAACTAGATTCCAGTCTGTAACTCACTCCCAGGTATCCATTATTCTCTATATAAACCATCTGAACCCCTCGATTAGATTCCAGTCTGTAACTCACTCCCAGGTATCCATTATTCTATATATAAACCATCTGAATCCCTCGATTAGATTCAAATCTGTAACTCACTCCCAGGTATCCATTATTCTGTATATAAACCATCTGAACCCCTCGATTAGATTCCAGTCTGTAACTCACCCCCAGGTATCCATTATTCTGTATATAAACCATCTGAACCCCTCGATTAGATTCCAGTCTGTAACTCACTCCCAGGTATCCATTATTCTGTATATAAACCATCTGAACCCCTCGATTAGATTCCAGTCTGTAACTCACTCCCAGGTATCCATTATTCTGTATATAAACCATCTGAATCCCTCGATTAGATTCCAGTCTGTAACTCACTCCCAGGTATCCATTATTCTGTATATAAACCATCTGAACCTCTCGATTAGATTCCAGACTGTAACTCACTCCCAGGTATCCATTATTCTCTATATAAACCATCTGAACCCCTCGATTGGATTGCAGATTGTAACTCACTCCCAGGTATCCATTATTCTATATATAAACATTCTGAATCCCTCAACTAGATTCCAGTCTGTAACTCACTCCCAGGTATCCATTATTCTCTATATAAACCATCTGAACCCCTCGATTAGATTCCAGTCTGTAACTCACTCCCAGGTATCCATTATTCTATATATAAACCATCTGAATCCCTCAAATAGGTTCCAGTCTGTACCTCACTCCCAGGTATCCATTATTCTGTATATAAACTATCTGAACCCCTCGATTAGATTCCAATCTGTAACTCACTCCCAGGTATCCATTATTCTGTGTATAAATCATCTGAACCCCTCGATTAGATTCCAGTCTGTAACTCACTCCCAGGTATCCATTATTCTATATATAAACCATCTGAACCCCTCGATTAGATTCCAGTCTGTAACTCACCCCCAGGTATCCATTATTCTATATATAAACCATCTGAACCTCTCGATTAGATTCCAGTCTGTAACTCCCTCCCAGGTATCCATTATTCTACATATAAACCATCTGAATCCCGCGATTAGATTCAAATCTGTAACTCACTCCCAGGTATCCATTATTCTCTATATAAACCATCTGAACCCCTCGATTAGATACCAGTCTGTAACTCACTCCCAGGTATCCATTATTCTGTATATAAACTATCTGAACCCCTCGATTAGATTCAAGTCTGTAACTCACTCCCAGGTATCCATTATTCTGTATATAAACTATCTGAACCCCTCGATTAGATTCCAGTCTGTAACTCACTCACAGGTATCCATTATTCGATATATAAACCATCTGAACCTCTCGATTAGATTCCAGTCTGTAACTCACTCCCAGGTATCCATTATTCTGTATATAAACCATCTGAACCTCTCGATTAGATTCCAGTCTGTAACTCACCCCCAGGTTACCATTATTCTGTATATAAACCATCTGAACCCCTCGATTAGATTCCAGTCTGTAACTCACTCCCAGATATCCATTATTCTATATATAAACCATCTGAACCCCTCGATTAGATTCCAGTCTGTAACTCACCCCCAGGTGTCCATTATTCTATATATAAACCATCTGAACCCCTCGATTAGATTCCAGTCTGTAACTCACTCCCAGGTGTCCATTATTCTGTATATAAACCATCTGAAACCCTCGATTAGATTCCAGTCTGTAACTCACCCCCAGGTATCCATTATTCTATATATAAACCATCTGAACCCCTCGATTAGATTCCAGTCTGTAACTCACACCCAGGTATCCATTATTCTATATATAAACCATCTGAACCCCTCGATTAGATTCCAGTCTGTAACTCACTCACAGGTATCCATTATTCTATATATAAACCATCTGAACCCCTCGATTAGATTCCAGTCTGTAACTCACTCCCAGGTGTCCATTATTCTGTATATAAACCATCTGAACCCCTCGATTAGATTCCAGACTGTAACTCACTCCCAGATATCCATTATTCTATATATAAACCATCTGAACCCCTCGATTAGATTCCAATCTGTAACTCACTCCCAGGTATCCATTATTCCGTATATAAACCATCTGAACCCCTCGATTAGATTCCAGTCTGTAACTCACTCCCAGATATCCATTATTCTATATATAAACCATCTGAACCCCTTGATTAGATTCCAGACTGTAACTCACTCCCAGGTATCCATTATTCTATATATAAACCATCTGAACCCCTCGATTAGATTCCAGTCTGTAACTCACTCCCAGGTATCCATTATTCTGTATATAAACTATCTGAACCCCTCGATTAGATTCCAGTCTGCAACTCACTCACAGGTATCCATTATTCTATATATAAACCATCTGAACCCCTCGATTAGATTCCAGTCTGTAACTCACTCACAGGTATCCATTATTCTGTATATAAACCATCTGAACCCCTCAATTAGATTCCAGACTGTAACTCACTCCCAGGTATCCATTATTCTCTATATAAACCTCCTCAACCCCTCGATTAGATTCCAGACTGTAACTCACTCCCAGGTATCCATTATTCTGTATATAAACCATCTGAACCCCTCTATTAGATTCCAGTCTGTAACTCACTCCCAGGTATCCATTATTCTGTATATATACCATCTGAACCCCTCGATTAGATTCCAGTCTGTAACTCACTCACAGGTACCCATTATCCTGTACATAAACCACCTGAACCCCTCGATTAGATTCCAGTCTGTAACTCACTCCCAGGTATCCATTATTCTGTATATAAACCATCTGAACCCCTCGATTAGATTCCAGACTGTAACTCACTCCCAGGTATCCATTATTCTCTATATAAACTATCTGAAGCCCTCGATTAGATTCCAGATTGTAACTCACTCCCAGGTATCCATTATTCTATATATAAACATTCTGAATCCCTCAATTAGATTCCAGATTGTAACTCACTCCCAGGTATCCATTATTCTATATATAAACATTCTGAATCCCTCAATTAGATTCCAGTCTGTAACTCACTCCCAGGTATCCATTATTCTCTATATAAACCATCTGAACCCCTCGATTAGATTCCAGTCTGTACCTCACTCCCAGGTATCCATTCTTCTATATATAATCCATCTGAATCCCTCAATTAGGTTCCAGTCTGTACCTCACTCCCAGGTATCCATTATTCTGTATATAAACTATCTGAACCCCTCGATTAGATTCCAATCTGTAACTCACTCCCAGGTATCCATTATTCTCTATATAAACCTCCTCAACCCCTTGATTAGATTCCAGTCTGTAACTCACTGCCAGGTATCCATTATTCTGTATATAACCCACCCTGAACCCCTCGATTAGATTCCAGTCTGTAACTCACTCACAGGTATCCATTAGACTGTATATAAACCATCTGAACCCCTCAATTAGATTCCAGACTGTAACTCACTCCCAGGTATCCATTATTCTCTATATAAACCTCCTCAACCCCTCGATTAGATTCCAGACTGTAACTCACTCCCAGGTATCCATTATTCTATATATAAACCATCTGAATCCCTCAATTAGATTCCAGTCTGTAACTCACTCCCAGGGATCCATTATTCTGTATATAAACCATCTGAACCCCTCGATTAGATTCCAGTCTGTAACTCACTCCCAGGTATCCATTATTCTGTATATAAACCATCTGAACCTCTCGATTAGATTCCAGACTGTAACTCACTCCCAGGTATCCATTATTCTCTATATAAACTATCTGAAGCCCTCGATTAGATTCCAGATTGTAACTCACTCCCAGGTATCCATTATTCTATATATAAACATTCTGAATCCCTCAATTAGATTCCAGTCTGTAACTCACTCCCAGGTATCCATTATTCTCTATATAAACCATCTGAACCCCTCGATTAGATTCCAGTCTGTACCTCACTCCCAGGTATCCATTCTTCTATATATAATCCATCTGAATCCCTCAATTAGGTTCCAGTCTGTACCTCACTCCCAGGTATCCATTATTCTGTATATAAACTATCTGAACCCCTCGATTAGATTCCAATCTGTAACTCACTCCCAGGTATCCATTATTCTCTATATAAACCTCCTCAACCCCTTGATTAGATTCCAGTCTGTAACTCACTGCCAGGTATCCATTATTCTGTATATAACCCACCCTGAACCCCTCGATTAGATTCCAGTCTGTAACTCACTCACAGGTATCCATTAGACTGTATATAAACCATCTGAACCCCTCAATTAGATTCCAGACTGTAACTCACTCCCAGGTATCCATTATTCTCTATATAAACCTCCTCAACCCCTCGATTAGATTCCAGACTGTAACTCACTCCCAGGTATCCATTATTCTATATATAAACCATCTGAATCCCTCAATTAGATTCCAGTCTGTAACTCACTCCCAGGGATCCATTATTCTGTATATAAACCATCTGAACCCCTCGATTAGATTCCAGTCTGTAACTCACTCCCAGGTATCCATTATTCTGTATATATACCATCTGAACCCCTCCATTAGATTCCAGTCTGTAACTCACTCACAGGTACCCATTATCCTGTACATAAACCACCTGAACCCCTCGATTAGATTCCAGTCTGTAACTCACTCCCAGGTATCCATTATTCTGTATATAAACCATCTGAACCTCTCGATTAGATTCCAGACTGTAACTCACTCCCAGGTATCCATTATTCTCTATATAAACCATCTGAACCCCTCGATTGGATTGCAGATTGGAACTCACTCCCAGGTATCCATTATTCTATATATAAACATTCTGAATCCCTCAACTAGATTCCAGTCTGTAACTCACTCCCAGGTATCCATTATTCTCTATATAAACCATCTGAACCCCTCGATTAGATTCCAGTCTGTAACTCACTCCCAGGTATCCATTATTCTATATATAAACCATCTGAATCCCTCAATTAGGTTCCAGTCTGTACCTCACTCCCAGGTATCCATTATTCTGTATATAAACTATCTGAACCCCTCGATTAGATTCCAATCTGTAACTCACTCCCAGGTATCCATTATTCTCTATATAAACCTCCTCAACCCCTTGATTAGATTCCAGTCTGTAACTCACTCCCAGGTATCCATTATTCTGTATATAACACACCCTGAACCCCTCGATTCGATTCCAGTCTGTAACTCAATCTCAGGTATCCATTATTCCGTATATAAACCATCTGAACCCCTCGATTAGATTCCAGTCTGTAACTCACTCCCTGATATCCATTATTCTATATATAAACCATCTGAACCCCTCGATTAGATTCCAGTCTGTAACTCACTCCCAGGTATCCATTATTCTGTATATAAATCATCTGAACCCCTCGATTAGATTCCAGTCTGTAACTCACTCCCAGGTATCCATTATTCTATATATAAACCATCTGAATCCCTCGATTAGATTCAAATCTGTAACTCACTCCCAGGTATCCATTATTCTGTATATAAACCATCTGAACCCCTCGATTAGATTCCAGTCTGTAACTCACCCCCAGGTATCCATTATTCTACATATAAACCATCTGAACCCCTCAATTAGATTCCAGACTGTAACTCACTCCCAGGTATCCATTATTCTCTATATAAACCTCCTCAACCCCTCGATTAGATTCCAGACTGTAACTCACTCCCAGGTATCCATTATTCTATATATAAACCATCTGAATCCCTCAATTAGATTCCAGTCTGTAACTCACTCCCAGGTATCCATTATTCTGTATATAAACCATCTGAACCCCTCTATTAGATTCCAGTCTGTAACTCACTCCCAGGTATCCATTATTCTGTATATATACCATCTGAACCCCTCGATTAGATTCCAGTCTGTAACTCACTCACAGGTACCCATTATCCTGTACATAAACCACCTGAACCCCTCGATTAGATTCCAGTCTGTAACTCACTCCCAGGTATCCATTATTCTGTATATAAACCATCTGAACCTCTCGATTAGATTCCAGACTGTAACTCACTCCCAGGTATCCATTATTCTCTATATAAACTATCTGAACCCCTCGATTAGATTCCAGATTGTAACTCACTCCCAGGTATCCATTATTCTATATATAAACATTCTGAATCCCTCAATTAGATTCCAGTCTGTAACTCACTCCCAGGTATCCATTATTCTCTATATAAACCATCTGAACCCCTCGATTAGATTCCAGTCTGTACCTCACTCCCAGGTATCCATTCTTCTATATATAATCCATCTGAATCCCTCAATTAGGTTCCAGTCTGTACCTCACTCCCAGGTATCCATTATTCTGTATATAAACTATCTGAACCCCTCGATTAGATTCCAATCTGTAACTCACTCCCAGGTATCCATTATTCTCTATATAAACCTCCTCAACCCCTTGATTAGATTCCAGTCTGTAACTCACTGCCAGGTATCCATTATTCTGTATATAACCCACCCTGAACCCCTCGATTAGATTCCAGTCTGTAACTCACTCACAGGTATCCATTAGACTGTATATAAACCATCTGAACCCCTCAATTAGATTCCAGACTGTAACTCACTCCCAGGTATCCATTATTCTCTATATAAACCTCCTCAACCCCTCGATTAGATTCCAGACTGTAACTCACTCCCAGGTATCCATTATTCTATATATAAACCATCTGAATCCCTCAATTAGATTCCAGTCTGTAACTCACTCCCAGGGATCCATTATTCTGTATATAAACCATCTGAACCCCTCGATTAGATTCCAGTCTGTAACTCACTCCCAGGTATCCATTATTCTGTATATATACCATCTGAACCCCTCAATTAGATTCCAGTCTGTAACTCACTCACAGGTACCCATTATCCTGTACATAAACCACCTGAACCCCTCGATTAGATTCCAGTCTGTAACTCACTCCCAGGTATCCATTATTCTGTATATAAACCATCTGAACCTCTCGATTAGATTCCAGACTGTAACTCACTCCCAGGTATCCATTATTCTCTATATAAACCATCTGAACCCCTCGATTGGATTGCAGATTGGAACTCACTCCCAGGTATCCATTATTCTATATATAAACATTCTGAATCCCTCAACTAGATTCCAGTCTGTAACTCACTCCCAGGTATCCATTATTCTCTATATAAACCATCTGAACCCCTCGATTAGATTCCAGTCTGTAACTCACTCCCAGGTATCCATTATTCTATATATAAACCATCTGAATCCCTCAATTAGGTTCCAGTCTGTACCTCACTCCCAGGTATCCATTATTCTGTATATAAACTATCTGAACCCCTCGATTAGATTCCAATCTGTAACTCACTCCCAGGTATCCATTATTCTCTATATAAACCTCCTCAACCCCTTGATTAGATTCCAGTCTGTAACTCACTCCCAGGTATCCATTATTCTGTATATAACACACCCTGAACCCCTCGATTCGATTCCAGTCTGTAACTCAATCTCAGGTATCCATTATTCCGTATATAAACCATCTGAACCCCTCGATTAGATTCCAGTCTGTAACTCACTCCCTGATATCCATTATTCTATATATAAACCATCTGAACCCCTCGATTAGATTCCAGTCTGTAACTCACTCCCAGGTATCCATTATTCTGTATATAAATCATCTGAACCCCTCGATTAGATTCCAGTCTGTAACTCACTCCCAGGTATCCATTATTCTATATATAAACCATCTGAATCCCTCGATTAGATTCAAATCTGTAACTCACTCCCAGGTATCCATTATTCTGTATATAAACCATCTGAACCCCTCGATTAGATTCCAGTCTGTAACTCACCCCCAGGTATCCATTATTCTATATATAAACCATCTGAACCCCTCGATTAGATTCCAGTCTGTAACTCCCTCCCAGGTATCCATTATTCTACATATAAACCATCTGAATCCCGCGATTAGATTCAAATCTGTAACTCACTCCCAGGTATCCATTATTCTCTATATAAACCATCTGAACCCCTCGATTAGATTCCAGTCTGTAACTCACTCCCAGGTATCCATTATTCTGTATATAAACTATCTGAACCCCTCGATTAGATTCAAGTCTGTAACTCACTCCCAGGTATCCATTATTCTGTATATAAACCATCTGAACCCCTCGATTAGATTCCAGTCTGTAACTCACTCACAGGTATCCATTATTCTGTATATAAACTATCTGAACCCCTCGATTAGATTCCAGTCTGTAACTCACTCCCAGGTATCCATTATTCTCTATATAAACCATCTGAACCCCTCGATTAGATTCCAGTCTGTAACTCACTCCCAGGTATCCATTATTCTGTATATAAACCATCTGAACCCCTCGATTAGATTCCAGTCTGTACCTCACTCCCAGGTATCCATTCTTCTATATATAATCCATCTGAATCCCTCAATTAGGTTCCAGTCTGTACCTCACTCCCAGGTATCCATTATTCTGTATATAAACTATCTGAACCCCTCGATTAGATTCCAATCTGTAACTCACTCCCAGGTATCCATTATTCTCTATATAAACCTCCTCAACCCCTTGATTAGATTCCAGTCTGTAACTCACTGCCAGGTATCCATTATTCTGTATATAACCCACCCTGAACCCCTCGATTAGATTCCAGTCTGTAACTCACTCACAGGTATCCATTAGTCTGTATATAAACCATCTGAACCCCTCAATTAGATTCCAGACTGTAACTCACTCCCAGGTATCCATTATTCTCTATATAAACCTCCTCAACCCCTCGATTAGATTCCAGACTGTAACTCACTCCCAGGTATCCATTATTCTATGTATAAACCATCTGAATCCCTCAATTAGATTCCAGTCTGTAACTCACTCCCAGGTATCCATTATTCTGTATATAAACCATCTGAACCCCTCGATTAGATTCCAGTCTGTAACTCACTCCCAGGTATCCATTATTCTGTATATATACCATCTGAACCCCTCAATTAGATTCCAGTCTGTAACTCACTCACAGGTACCCATTATCCTGTACATAAACCACCTGAACCCCTCGATTAGATTCCAGTCTGTAACTCACTCCCAGGTATCCATTATTCTGTATATCAACCATCTGAACCCCTCGATTAGATTCCAGACTGTAACTCACTCCCAGGTATCCATTATTCTGTATATAAACCATCTGAACCCCTCGATTAGATTCCAGTCTGTAACTCACTCCCAGGTATCCATTATTCTGTATATAAACCATCTGAACCCCTCGATTAGATTCCAGTCTGTAACTCACTCCCAGGTATCCATTATTCTGTATATAAACCATCTGAATCCCTCGATTAGATTCCAGTCTGTAACTCACTCCCAGGTATCCATTATTCTGTATATAAACCATCTGAACCTCTCGATTAGATTCCAGACTGTAACTCACTCCCAGGTATCCATTATTCTCTATATAAACCATCTGAACCCCTCGATTGGATTGCAGATTGTAACTCACTCCCAGGTATCCATTATTCTATATATAAACATTCTGAATCCCTCAACTAGATTCCAGTCTGTAACTCACTCCCAGGTATCCATTATTCTCTATATAAACCATCTGAACCCCTCGATTAGATTCCAGTCTGTAACTCACTCCCAGGTATCCATTATTCTATATATAAACCATCTGAATCCCTCAAATAGGTTCCAGTCTGTACCTCACTCCCAGGTATCCATTATTCTGTATATAAACTATCTGAACCCCTCGATTAGATTCCAATCTGTAACTCACTCCCAGGTATCCATTATTCTGTATATAAATCATCTGAACCCCTCGATTAGATTCCAGTCTGTAACTCACTCCCAGGTATCCATTATTCTATATATAAACCATCTGAACCCCTCGATTAGATTCCAGTCTGTAACTCACCCCCAGGTATCCATTATTCTATATATAAACCATCTGAACCTCTCGATTAGATTCCAGTCTGTAACTCCCTCCCAGGTATCCATTATTCTACATATAAACCATCTGAATCCCGCGATTAGATTCAAATCTGTAACTCACTCCCAGGTATCCATTATTCTCTATATAAACCATCTGAACCCCTCGATTAGATACCAGTCTGTAACTCACTCCCAGGTATCCATTATTCTGTATATAAACTATCTGAACCCCTCGATTAGATTCAAGTCTGTAACTCACTCCCAGGTATCCATTATTCTGTATATAAACTATCTGAACCCCTCGATTAGATTCCAGTCTGTAACTCACTCACAGGTATCCATTATTCGATATATAAACCATCTGAACCTCTCGATTAGATTCCAGTCTGTAACTCACTCCCAGGTATCCATTATTCTGTATATAAACCATCTGAAACTCTCGATTAGATTCCAGTCTGTAACTCACCCCCAGGTTACCATTATTCTGTATATAAACCATCTGAACCCCTCGATTAGATTCCAGTCTGTAACTCACTCCCAGATATCCATTATTCTATATATAAACCATCTGAACCCCTCGATTAGATTCCAGTCTGTAACTCACCCCCAGGTGTCCATTATTCTATATATAAACCATCTGAACCCCTCGATTAGATTCCAGTCTGTAACTCACTCCCAGGTGTCCATTATTCTGTATATAAACCATCTGAAACCCTCGATTAGATTCCAGTCTGTAACTCACCCCCAGGTATCCATTATTCTATATATAAACCATCTGAACCCCTCGATTAGATTCCAGTCTGTAACTCACACCCAGGTATCCATTATTCTATATATAAACCATCTGAACCCCTCGATTAGATTCCAGTCTGTAACTCACTCACAGGTATCCATTATTCTATATATAAACCATCTGAACCCCTCGATTAGATTCCAGACTGTAACTCACTCCCAGGTATCCATTATTCTCTATATAAACCATCTGAACCCCTCGATTAGATTCCAATCTGTAACTCACTCCCAGGTGTCCATTATTCTGTATATAAACCATCTGAACCCCTCGATTAGATTCCAGTCTGTAACTCAATCTCAGGTATCCATTATTCCGTATATAAACCATCTGAACCCCTCGATTAGATTCCAGTCTGTAACTCACTCCCAGATATCCATTATTCTATATATAAACCACCTGAACCCCTTGATTAGATTCCAGACTGTAACTCACTCACAGGTATCCATTATTCTATATATAAACCATCTGAACCCCTCGATTAGATTCCAGTCTGTAACTCACTCCCAGGTATCCATTATTCTGTATATAAACCATCTGAACCCCTCGATTAGATTCCAGTCTGCAACTCACTCACAGGTATCCATTATTCTATATATAAACCATCTGAACCCCTCGATTAGATTCCAGTCTGTACCTCACTCCCAGGTATCCATTCTTCTATATATAAACCATCTGAACCCCTCGATTAGATTCCAGTCTGTCACTCACTCCCAGGTGTCCATTATTCTGTATATAAACTATCTGAACCCCTCGATTAGATTCCAGTCTGTAACTCACTCACAGGTATCCATTATTCTGTATATAAACCATCTGAACCTCTCGATTAGATTCCAGTCTGTAACTCACTCCCAGGTATCCATTATTCTGTATATAAACCATCTGAACCTCTCGATTAGATTCCAGTCTGTAACTCACCCCCAGGTTACCATTATTCGGTATATAAACCATCTGAACCCCTCAATTAGATTCCAGACTGTAACTCACTCCCAGGTATCCATTATTCTCTATATAAACCTCCTCAACCCCTCGATTAGATTCCAGTCTGTAACTCACTCCCAGGTATCCATTATTCTATATATAAACCATCTGAATCCCTCGATTAGATTCAAATCTGTAACTCACTCCCAGGTATCCATTATTCTCTATATAAACCTCCTCAACCCCTTGATTAGATTCCAGTCTGTAACTCACTGCCAGGTATCCATTATTCTGTATATAAACCATCTGAACCTCTCGATTAGATTCCAGTCTGTAACTCACCCCCAGGTTACCATTATTCTGTATATAAACCATCTGAACCCCTCAATTAGATTCCAGTCTGTAACTCACTCCCAGATATCCATTATTCTATATATAAACCATCTGAACCCCTCGATTAGATTCCAGTCTGTAACTCACCCCCAGGTGTCCATTATTCTATATATAAACCATCTGAACCCCTCGATTAGATTCCAGTCTGTAACTCACTCCCAGGTGTCCATTATTCTGTATATAAACCATCTGAACCCCTCGATTAGATTCCAGTCTGTAACTCACCCCCAGGTATCCATTATTCTATATATAAACCATCTGAACCCCTCGATTAGATTCCAGTCTGTAACTCACACCCAGGTATCCATTATTCTATATATAAACCATCTGAACCCCTCGATTAGATTCCAGTCTGTAACTCACTCACAGGTATCCATTATTCTATAAATAAACCATCTGAACCCCTCGATTAGATTCCAGTCTGTAACTCACTCCCAGGTGTCCATTATTCTGTATATAAACCATCTGAACCCCTCGATTAGATTCCAGACTGTAACTCACTCCCAGGTATCCATTATTCTATATATAAACCATCTGAACCCCTCGATTAGATTCCAATCTGTAACTCACTCCCAGGTGTCCATTATTCTGTATATAAACCATCTGAACCCCTCGATTAGATTCCAGTCTGTAACTCAATCTCAGGTATCCATTATTCCGTATATAAACCATCTGAACCCCTCGATTAGATTCCAGTCTGTAACTCACTCCCAGATATCCATTATTCTATATATAAACCATCTGAACCCCTTGATTAGATTTCAGACTGTAACTCACTCCCAGGTATCCATTATTCTATATATAAACCATCTGAACCCCTCGATTAGATTCCAGTCTGTAACTCACTCCCAGGTATCCATTATTCTGTATATAAACCATCTGAACCCCTCGATTAGATTCCAGTCTGCAACTCACTCACAGGTATCCATTATTCTATATATAAACCATCTGAACCCTTCGATTAGATTCCAGTCTGTACCTCACTCCCAGGTATCCATTCTTCTATATATAAACCATCTGAACCCCTCGATTAGATTCCAGTCTGTCACTCACTCCCAGGTATCCATTATTCTGTATATAAACTATCTGAACCCCTCGATTAGATTCCAGTCTGTAACTCACTCACAGGTATCCATTATTCGATATATAAACCATCTGAACCTCTCGATTAGATTCCAGTCTGTAACTCACTCCCAGGTATCCATTATTCTGTATATAAACCATCTGAACCTCTCGATTAGATTCCAGTCTGTAACTCACCCCCAGGTTACCATTATTCTGTATATAAACCATCTGAACCCCTCAATTAGATTCCAGACTGTAACTCACTCCCAGGTATCCATTATTCTCTATATAAACCTCCTCAACCCCTCGATTAGATTCCAGACTGTAACTCACTCCCAGGTATCCATTATTCTATATATAAACCATCTGAATCCCTCAATTAGATTCCAGTCTGTATCTCACTCCCAGGTATCCATTATTCTGTATATAAACCATCTGAACCCCTCTATTAGATTCCAGTCTGTAACTCACTCCCAGGTATCCATTATTCTGTATATATACCATCTGAACCCCTCGATTAGATTCCAGTCTGTAACTCACTCACAGGTACCCATTATCCTGCACATAAACCACCTGAACCCCTCGATTAGATTCCAGTCTGTAACTCACTCCCAGGTATCCATTATTCTGTATATAAACCATCTGAACCTCTCGATTAGATTCCAGACTGTAACTCACTCCCAGGTATCCATTATTCTCTATATACACTATCTGAACCCCTCGATTAGATTCCAGATTGTAACTCACTCCCAGGTATCCATTATTCTATATATAAACATTCTGAATCCCTCAATTAGATTCCAGTCTGTAACTCACTCCCAGGTATCCATTATTCTCTATATAAACCATCTGAACCCCTCGATTAGATTCCAGTCTGTACCTCACTCCCAGGTATCCATTCTTCTATATATAATCCATCTGAATCCCTCAATTAGGTTCCAGTCTGTACCTCACTCCCAGGTATCCATTATTCTGTATATAAACCATCTGAACCCCTCGATTAGATTCCAATCTGTAACTCACTCCCAGGTATCCATTATTCTCTATATAAACCTCCTCAACCCCTTGATTAGATTCCAGTCTGTAACTCACTGCCAGGTATCCATTATTCTGTATATAACCCACCCTGAACCCCTCGATTAGATTCCAGTCTGTAACTCACTCACAGGTATCCATTATTCTGTATATAAACCATCTGAACCCCTCAATTAGATTCCAGACTGTAACTCACTCCCAGGTATCCATTATTCTCTATATAAACCTCCTCAACCCCTCGATTAGATTCCAGACTGTAACTCACTCCCAGGTATCCATTATTCTATATATAAACCATCTGAATCCCTCAATTAGATTCCAGTCTGTAACTCACTCCCAGGTATCCATTATTCTGTATATAAACCATCTGAACCCCTCGATTAGATTCCAGTCTGTAACTCACTCCCAGGTATCCATTATTCTGTATATATACCATCTGAACCCCTCAATTAGATTCCAGTCTGTAACTCACTCACAGGTACCCATTATCCTGTACATAAACCACCTGAACCCCTCGATTAGATTCCAGTCTGTAACTCACCCCCAGGTATCCATTATTCTATATATAAACCATCTGAACCCCTCGATTAGATTCCAGTCTGTAACTCACCCCCAGGTATCCATTATTCTATATATAAACCATCTGAACCCCTCGATTAGATTCCAGTCTGTAACTCACACCCAGGTATCCATTATTCTATATATAAACCATCTGAACCCCTCGATTAGATTCCAGTCTGTAACTCACCCCCAGGTATCCATTATTCTATATATAAACCATCTGAACCCCTCGATTAGATTCCAGTCTGTAACTCACACCCAGGTATCCATTATTCTATATATAAACCATCTGAACCCCTCGATTAGATTCCAGACTGTAACTCACTCCCAGGTATCCATTATTCTATATATAAACCATCTGAACCCCTCGATTAGATTCCAGTCTGTAACTCACTCCCAGGTGTCCATTATTCTGTATATAAACCATCTGAACCCCTCGATTAGATTCCAGACTGTAACTCACTCCCAGGTATCCATTATTCTATATATAAACATTCTGAATCCCTCAACTAGATTCCAGTCTGTAACTCACTCCCAGGTATCCATTATTCTCTATATAAACCATCTGAACCCCTCGATTAGATTCCAGTCTGTAACTCACTCCCAGGTATCCATTATTCTATATAGAAACCATCTGAACCCCTCGATTAGATTCCAGTCTGTAACTCACTCCCAGGTATCCATTATTCTGTATATAAACCATCTGAATCCCTCAATTAGGTTCCAGTCTGTACCTCACTCCCAGGTATCCATTATTCTGTATATAAACTATCTGAACCCCTCGATTAGATTCCAATCTGTAACTCACTCCCAGGTATCCATTATTCTCTATATAAACCTCCTCAACCCCTTGATTAGATTCCAGTCTGTAACTCACTCCCAGGTATCCATTATTCTGTATATAACACACCCTGAACCCCTCGATTCGATTCCAGTCTGTAACTCAATCTCAGGTATCCATTATTCCGTATATAAACCATCTGAACCCCTCGATTAGATTCCAGTCTGTAACTCACTCCCTGATATCCATTATTCTATATATAAACCATCTGAACCCCTCGATTAGATTCCAGTCTGTAACTCACTCCCAGGTATCCATTATTCTGTATATAAATCATCTGAACCCCTCGATTAGATTCCAGTCTGTAACTCACTCCCAGGTATCCATTATTCTATATATAAACCATCTGAATCCCTCGATTAGATTCAAATCTGTAACTCACTCCCAGGTATCCATTATTCTGTATATAAACCATCTGAACCCCTCGATTAGATTCCAGTCTGTAACTCACCCCCAGGTATCCATTATTCTATATATAAACCATCTGAACCCCTCGATTAGATTCCAGTCTGTAACTCCCTCCCAGGTATCCATTATTCTACATATAAACCATCTGAATCCCGCGATTAGATTCAAATCTGTAACTCACTCCCAGGTATCCATTATTCTCTATATAAACCATCTGAACCCCTCGATTAGATTCCAGTCTGTAACTCACTCCCAGGTATCCATTATTCTGTATATAAACTATCTGAACCCCTCGATTAGATTCAAGTCTGTAACTCACTCCCAGGTATCCATTATTATGTATATAAACTATCTGAACCCCTCGATTAGATTCCAGTCTGTAACTCACTCACAGGTATCCATTATTCGATATATAAACCATCTGAACCTCTCGATTAGATTCCAGTCTGTAACTCACTCCCAGGTATCCATTATTCTGTATATAAACCATCTGAACCTCTCGATTAGATTCCAGTCTGTAACTCACCCCCAGGTTACCATTATTCTGTATATAAACCATCTGAACCCCTCGATTAGATTCCAGTCTGTAACTCACTCCCAGATATCCATTATTCTATATATAAACCATCTGAACCCCTCGATTAGATTCCAGTCTGTAACTCACCCCCAGGTGTCCATTATTCTATATATAAACCATCTGAACCCCTCGATTAGATTCCAGTCTGTAACTCACTCCCAGGTGTCCATTATTCTGTATATAAACCATCTGAACCCCTCGATTAGATTCCAGTCTGTAACTCACCCCCAGGTATCCATTATTCTATATATAAACCATCTGAACCCCTCGATTAGATTCCAGTCTGTAACTCACACCCAGGTATCCATTATTCTATATATAAACCATCTGAACCCCTCGATTAGATTCCAGTCTGTAACTCACTCACAGGTATCCATTATTCTATATATAAACCATCTGAACCCCTCGATTAGATTCCAGTCTGTAACTCACTCCCAGGTGTCCATTATTCTGTATATAAACCATCTGAACCCCTCGATTAGATTCCAGACTGTAACTCACTCCCAGGTATCCATTATTCTCTATATAAACCTCCTCAACCCCTCGATTAGATTCCAGACTGTAACTCACTCCCAGGTATCCATTATTCTATATATAAACCATCTGAATCCCTCAATTAGATTCCAGTCTGTAACTCACTCCCAGGTATCCATTATTCTGTATATAAACCATCTGAACCCCTCTATTAGATTCCAGTCTGTAACTCACTCCCAGGTATCCATTATTCTGTATATATACCATCTGAACCCCTCGATTAGATTCCAGTCTGTAACTCACTCACAGGTACCCATTATCCTGTACAAAAACCACCTGAACCCCTCGATTAGATTCCAGTCTGTAACTCACTCCCAGGTATCCATTATTTCTGTATATAAACCATCTGAACCCCTCGATTAGATTCCAGATTGTAACTCACTCCCAGGTATCCATTATTCTATATATAAACATTCTGAATCCCTCAATTAGATTCCAGTCTGTAACTCACTCCCAGGTATCCATTATTCTGTATATAATCCATCTGAACCCCTCGATTAGATTCCAGTCTGTAACTCACTCCCAGGTATCCATTATTCTATATATAAACCATCTGAACCCCTCGATTAGATTCCAGTCTGTAACTCACTCCCAGGTGTCCATTATTCTGTATATAAACCATCTGAACCCCTCGATTAGATTCCAGTCTGTAACTCACTCCCAGGTATCCATTATTCTATATATAAACCATCTGAACCCCTCGATTAGATTCCAGTCTGTAACTCACTCCCAGGTGTCCATTATTCGAGAAACAAACCATCTGAACCCCTCGATTAGATTCCAATCTGTAACTCACTCCCAGGTATCCATTATTCTGTATATAAACCATCTGAACCCCTCGATTAGATTCCAGTCTGTAACTCACTCCCAGGTATCCATTATTCTGTATACAAACCATCTGAACCCCTCGATTAGATTCCAGTCTGTAACTCACTCCCAGGTATCCATTATTCTGTATATAAACCATCTGAACCTCTCGATTAGATTCCAGACTGTAACTCACTCCCAGGTATCCATTATTCTCTATATAAACCATCTGAACCCCTCGATTGGATTGCAGATTGTAACTCACTCCCAGGTATCCATTATTCTATATATAAACATTCTGAATCCCTCAACTAGATTCCAGTCTGTAACTCACTCCCAGGTATCCATTATTCTCTATATAAACCATCTGAACCCCTCGATTAGATTCCAGTCTGTAACTCACTCCCAGGTATCCATTATTCTATATATAAACCATCTGAATCCCTCAATTAGGTTCCAGTCTGTACCTCACTCCCAGGTATCCATTATTCTGTATATAAACTATCTGAACCCCTCGATTAGATTCCAATCTGTAACTCACTCCCAGGTATCCATTATTCTCTATATAAACCTCCTCAACCCCTTGATTAGATTCCAGTCTGTAACTCACTCCCAGGTATCTATTATTCTGTATATAACACACCCTGAACCCCTCGATTCGATTCCAGTCTGTAACTCAATCTCAGGTATCCATTATTCCGTATATAAACCATCTGAACCCCTCGATTAGATTCCAGTCTGTAACTCACTCCCTGATATCCATTATTCTATATATAAACCATCTGAACCCCTCGATTAGATTCCAGTCTGTAACTCACTCCCAGGTATCCATTATTCTGTATATAAATCATCTGAACCCCTCGATTAGATTCCAGTCTGTAACTCACTCCCAGGTATCCATTATTCTATATATAAACCATCTGAATCCCTCGATTAGATTCAAATCTGTAACTCACTCCCAGGTATCCATTATTCTGTATATAAACCATCTGAACCCCTCGATTAGATTCCAGTCTGTAACTCACCCCCAGGTATCCATTATTCTATATATAAACCATCTGAACCCCTCGATTAGATTCCAGTCTGTAACTCCCTCCCAGGTATCCATTATTCTACATATAAACCATCTGAATCCCGCGATTAGATTCAAATCTGTAACTCACTCCCAGGTATCCATTATTCTCTATATAAACCATCTGAACCCCTCGATTAGATTCCAGTCTGTAACTCACTCCCAGGTATCCATTATTCTGTATATAAACTATCTGAACCCCTCGATTAGATTCAAGTCTGTAACTCACTCCCAGGTATCCATTATTCTGTATATAAACTATCTGAACCCCTCGATTAGATTCCAGTCTGTAACTCACTCACAGGTATCCATTATTCGATATATAAACCATCTGAACCTCTCGATTAGATTCCAGTCTGTAACTCACTCCCAGGTATCCATTATTCTGTATATAAACCATCTGAACATCTCGATTAGATTCCAGTCTGTAACTCACCCCCAGGTTACCATTATTCTGTATATAAACCATCTGAACCCCTCGATTAGATTCCAGTCTGTAACTCACTCCCAGATATCCATTATTCTATATATAAACCATCTGAACCCCTCGATTAGATTCCAGTCTGTAACTCACCCCCAGGTGTCCATTATTCTATATATAAACCATCTGAACCCCTCGATTAGATTCCAGTCTGTAACTCACTCCCAGGTGTCCATTATTCTGTATATAAACCATCTGAACCCCTCGATTAGATTCCAGTCTGTAACTCACCCCCAGGTATCCATTATTCTATATATAAACCATCTGAACCCCTCGATTAGATTCCAGTCTGTAACTCACACCCAGGTATCCATTATTCTATATATAAACCATCTGAACCCCTCGATTAGATTCCAGTCTGTAACTCACTCACAGGTATCCATTATTCTATATATAAACCATCTGAACCCCTCGATTAGATTCCAGTCTGTAACTCACTCCCAGGTGTCCATTATTCTGTATATAAACCATCTGAACCCCTCGATTAGATTCCAGACTGTAACTCACTCCCAGGTATCCATTATTCTCTATATAAACCTCCTCAACCCCTCGATTAGATTCCAGTCTGTAACTCACTCACAGGTACCCATTATCCTGCACATAAACCACCTGAACCCCTCGATTAGATTCCAGTCTGTAACTCACTCCCAGGTGTCCATTATTCTGTATATAAACCATCTGAACCCCTCGATTAGATTCCAGTCTGTAACTCACTCCCAGGTATCCATTATTCTGTATATATAACATCTGAACCCCTCGATTAGATTCCAGTCTGTAACTCACTCACAGGTACCCATTATCCTGTACATAAACCACCTGAACCCCTCGATTAGATTCCAGTCTGTAACTCACTCCCAGGTATCCATTATTCTGTATATAAACCATCTGAACCCCTCGATTAGATTCCAGATTGTAACTCACTCCCAGGTATCCATTATTCTATATATAAACATTCTGAATCCCTCAATTAGATTCCAGTCTGTAACTCACTCCCAGGTATCCATTATTCTGTATATAATCCATCTGAACCCCTCGATTAGATTCCAGTCTGTAACTCACTCCCAGGTATCCATTATTCTATATATAAACCATCTGAACCCCTCGATTAGATTCCAGTCTGTAACTCACTCCCAGGTGTCCATTATTCTGTATATAAACCATCTGAACCCCTCGATTAGATTCCAGTCTGTAACTCACTCCCAGGTATCCATTATTCTATATATAAACCATCTGAACCCCTCGATTAGATTCCAGTCTGTAACTCACTCCCAGGTATCCATTATTCTATATACAAACCATCTGAACCCCTCGATTAGATTCCAATCTGTAACTCACTCCCAGGTATCCATTATTCTGTATATAAACCATCTGAACCCCTCGATTAGATTCCAGTCTGTAACTCACTCCCAGGTATCCATTATTCTGTATACAAACCATCTGAACCCCTCGATTAGATTCCAATCTGTAACTCACTCCCAGGTATCCATTATTCTATATATAAACCATCTGAACCCCTCGATTAGATTCCAATCTGTAACTCACTCCCAGGTATCCATTATTCTCTATATAAACCTCCTCAACCCCTTGATTAGATTCCAGTCTGTAACTCACTCCCAGGTATCTATTATTCTGTATATAACACACCCTGAACCCCTCGATTCGATTCCAGTCTGTAACTCAATCTCAGGTATCCATTATTCCGTATATAAACCATCTGAACCCCTCGATTAGATTCCAGTCTGTAACTCACTCCCTGATATCCATTATTCTATATATAAACCATCTGAACCCCTCGATTAGATTCCAGTCTGTAACTCACTCCCAGGTATCCATTATTCTGTATATAAATCATCTGAACCCCTCGATTAGATTCCAGTCTGTAACTCACTCCCAGGTATCCATTATTCTATATATAAACCATCTGAATCCCTCGATTAGATTCAAATCTGTAACTCACTCCCAGGTATCCATTATTCTGTATATAAACCATCTGAACCCCTCGATTAGATTCCAGTCTGTAACTCACCCCCAGGTATCCATTATTCTATATATAAACCATCTGAACCCCTCGATTAGATTCCAGTCTGTAACTCCCTCCCAGGTATCCATTATTCTACATATAAACCATCTGAATCCCGCGATTAGATTCAAATCTGTAACTCACTCCCAGGTATCCATTATTCTCTATATAAACCATCTGAACCCCTCGATTAGATTCCAGTCTGTAACTCACTCCCAGGTATCCATTATTCTGTATATAAACTATCTGAACCCCTCGATTAGATTCAAGTCTGTAACTCACTCCCAGGTATCCATTATTCTGTATATAAACTATCTGAACCCCTCGATTAGATTCCAGTCTGTAACTCACTCACAGGTATCCATTATTCGATATATAAACCATCTGAACCTCTCGATTAGATTCCAGTCTGTAACTCACTCCCAGGTATCCATTATTCTGTATATAAACCATCTGAACATCTCGATTAGATTCCAGTCTGTAACTCACCCCCAGGTTACCATTATTCTGTATATAAACCATCTGAACCCCTCGATTAGATTCCAGTCTGTAACTCACTCCCAGATATCCATTATTCTATATATAAACCATCTGAACCCCTCGATTAGATTCCAGTCTGTAACTCACCCCCAGGTGTCCATTATTCTATATATAAACCATCTGAACCCCTCGATTAGATTCCAGTCTGTAACTCACTCCCAGGTGTCCATTATTCTGTATATAAACCATCTGAACCCCTCGATTAGATTCCAGTCTGTAACTCACCCCCAGGTATCCATTATTCTATATATAAACCATCTGAACCCCTCGATTAGATTCCAGTCTGTAACTCACACCCAGGTATCCATTATTCTATATATAAACCATCTGAACCCCTCGATTAGATTCCAGTCTGTAACTCACTCACAGGTATCCATTATTCTATATATAAACCATCTGAACCCCTCGATTAGATTCCAGTCTGTAACTCACTCCCAGGTGTCCATTATTCTGTATATAAACCATCTGAACCCCTCGATTAGATTCCAGACTGTAACTCACTCCCAGGTATCCATTATTCTCTATATAAACCTCCTCAACCCCTCGATTAGATTCCAGTCTGTAACTCACTCACAGGTACCCATTATCCTGCACATAAACCACCTGAACCCCTCGATTAGATTCCAGTCTGTAACTCACTCCCAGGTGTCCATTATTCTGTATATAAACCATCTGAACCCCTCGATTAGATTCCAGTCTGTAACTCACTCCCAGGTATCCATTATTCTGTATATATAACATCTGAACCCCTCGATTAGATTCCAGTCTGTAACTCACTCACAGGTACCCATTATCCTGTACATAAACCACCTGAACCCCTCGATTAGATTCCAGTCTGTAACTCACTCCCAGGTATCCATTATTCTGTATATAAACCATCTGAACCCCTCGATTAGATTCCAGATTGTAACTCACTCCCAGGTATCCATTATTCTATATATAAACATTCTGAATCCCTCAATTAGATTCCAGTCTGTAACTCACTCCCAGGTATCCATTATTCTGTATATAATCCATCTGAACCCCTCGATTAGATTCCAGTCTGTAACTCACTCCCAGGTATCCATTATTCTATATATAAACCATCTGAACCCCTCGATTAGATTCCAGTCTGTAACTCACTCCCAGGTGTCCATTATTCTGTATATAAACCATCTGAACCCCTCGATTAGATTCCAGTCTGTAACTCACTCCCAGGTATCCATTATTCTATATATAAACCATCTGAACCCCTCGATTAGATTCCAGTCTGTAACTCACTCCCAGGTATCCATTATTCTATATACAAACCATCTGAACCCCTCGATTAGATTCCAATCTGTAACTCACTCCCAGGTATCCATTATTCTGTATATAAACCATCTGAACCCCTCGATTAGATTCCAGTCTGTAACTCACTCCCAGGTATCCATTATTCTGTATACAAACCATCTGAACCCCTCGATTAGATTCCAATCTGTAACTCACTCCCAGGTATCCATTATTCTATATATAAACCATCTGAACCCCTCGATTAGATTCCAGTCTGTAACTCACTCCCAGGTATCCATTATTCTATATATAAACCATCTGAACCCCTCGATTAGATTCCAGTCTGTAACTCACTCACAGGTATCCATTATTCTGTATATAAACCATCTGAACCCCTCAATTAGATTCCAGACTGTAACTCACTCCCAGGTATCCATTATTCTCTATATAAACCTCCTCAACCCCTCGATTAGATTCCAGACTGTAACTCACTCCCAGGTATCCATTATTCTATATATAAACCATCTGAATCCCTCAATTAGATTCCAGTCTGTAACTCACTCCCAGGTATCCATTATTCTGTATATAAACCATCTGAACCCCTCGATTAGATTCCAGTCTGTAACTCACTCCCAGGTATCCATTATTCTGTATATATACCATCTGAACCCCTCGATTAGATTCCAGTCTGTAACTCACTCACAGGTACCCATTATCCTGTATATAAACCATCTGAACCCCTCGATTAGATTCCAGATTGTAACTCACTCCCAGGTATCCATTATTCTATATATAAACATTCTGAATCCCTCAATTAGATTCCAGTCTGTAACTCACTCCCAGGTATCCATTATTCTCTATATAAACCATCTGAACCCCTCGATTAGATTCCAGTCTGTACCTCACTCCCAGGTATCCATTCTTCTATATATAATCCATCTGAATCCCTCAATTAGGTTCCAGTCTGTACCTCACTCCCAGGTATCCATTATTCTGTATACAAACCATCTGAACCCCTCGATTAGATTCCAATCTGTAACTCACTCCCAGGTATCCATTATTCTCTATATAAACCTCCTCAACCCCTTGATTAGATTCCAGTCTGTAACTCACTGCCAGGTATCCATTATTCTGTATATAACCCACCCTGAACCCCTCGATTAGATTCCAGTCTGTAACTCACTCACAGGTATCCATTAGTCTGTATATAAACCATCTGAACCCCTCAATTAGATTCCAGACTGTAACTCACTCTCAGGTATCCATTATTCTCTATATAAACCTCCTCAACCCCTCGATTAGATTCCAGACTGTAACTCACTCCCAGGTATCCATTATTCTATATATAAACCATCTGAATCCCTCAATTAGATTCCAGTCTGTAACTCACTCCCAGGTATCCATTATTCTGTATATAAACCATCTGAACCCCTCGATTAGATTCCAGTCTGTAACTCACTCCCAGGTATCCATTATTCTGTATATAAACCATCTGAACCCCTCAATTAGATTCCAGTCTGTAACTCACTCCCAGGTATCCATTATCCTGTCCATAAACCACCTGAACCCCTCGATTAGATTCCAGTCTGTAACTCACTCCCAGGTATCCATTATTCTGTATATAAACCATCTGAACCTCTCGATTAGATTCCAGACTGTAACTCACTCCCAGGTATCCATTATTCTCTATATAAACCATCTGAACCCCTCGATTGGATTGCAGATTGTAACTCACTCCCAGGTATCCATTATTCTAGATATAAACATTCTGAATCCCTCAACTAGATTCCAGTCTGTAACTCAATCTCAGGTATCCATTATTCTGTATATAAACCATCTGAACCCCTCGATTAGATTCCAGTCTGTAACTCACTCCCAGGTATCCATTATTCTGTATATAAACCATCTGAATCCCTCAATTAGGTTCCAGTCTGTACCTCACTCCCAGGTATCCATTATTCTGTATATAAACTATCTGAACCCCTCGATTAGATTCCAATCTGTAACTCACTCCCAGGTATCCATTATTCTCTATATAAACCTCCTCAACCCCTTGATTAGATTCCAGTCTGTAACTCACTCCCAGGTATCCATTATTCTGTATATAACACACCCTGAACCCCTCGATTCGATTCCAGTCTGTAACTCAATCTCAGGTATCCATTATTCCGTATATAAACCATCTGAACCCCTCGATTAGATTCCAGTCTGTAACTCACTCCCTGATATCCATTATTCTATATATAAACCATCTGAACCCCTCGATTAGATTCCAGTCTGTAACTCACTCCCAGGTATCCATTATTCTGTATATAAATCATCTGAACCCCTCGATTAGATTCCAGTCTGTAACTCACTCCCAGGTATCCATTATTCTATATATAAACCATCTGAATCCCTCGATTAGATTCAAATCTGTAACTCACTCCCAGGTATCCATTATTCTGTATATAAACCATCTGAACCCCTCGATTAGATTCCAGTCTGTAACTCACCCCCAGGTATCCATTATTCTATATATAAACCATCTGAACCCCTCGATTAGATTCCAGTCTGTAACTCCCTCCCAGGTATCCATTATTGTACATATAAACCATCTGAATCCCGCGATTAGATTCAAATCTGTAACTCACTCCCAGGTATCCATTATTCTCTATATAAACCATCTGAACCCCTCGATTAGATTCCAGTCTGTAACTCACTCCCAGGTATCCATTATTCTGTATATAAACTATCTGAACCCCTCGATTAGATTCAAGTCTGTAACTCACTCCCAGGTATCCATTATTCTGTATATAAACTATCTGAACCCCTCGATTAGATTCCAGTCTGTAACTCACTCACAGGTATCCATTATTCGATATATAAACCATCTGAACCTCTCGATTAGATTCCAGTCTGTAACTCACTCCCAGGTATCCATTATTCTGTATATAAACCATCTGAACCTCTCGATTAGATTCCAGTCTGTAACTCACCCCCAGGTTACCATTATTCTGTATATAAACCATCTGAACCCCTCGATTAGATTCCAGTCTGTAACTCACTCCCAGATATCCATTATTCTATATATAAACCATCTGAACCCCTCGATTAGATTCCAGTCTGTAACTCACCCCCAGGTGTCCATTATTCTGTATATAAACCATCTGAACCCCTCGATTAGATTCCAGTCTGTAACTCACCCCCAGGTATCCATTATTCTATATATAAACAATCTGAACCCCTCGATTAGATTCCAGTCTGTAACTCACACCCAGGTATCCATTATTCTATATATAAACCATCTGAACCCCTCGATTAGATTCCAGTCTGTAACTCACTCACAGGTATCCATTATTCTATATATAAACCATCTGAACCCCTCGATTAGATTCCAGTCTGTAACTCACTCCCAGGTGTCCATTATTCTGTATATAAACCATCTGAACCCCTCGATTAGATTCCAGACTGTAACTCACTCCCAGGTATCCATTATTCTCTATATAAACCTCCTCAACCCCTCGATTAGATTCCAGACTGTAACTCACTCCCAGGTATCCATTATTCTATATATAAACCATCTGAATCCCTCAATTAGATTCCAGTCTGTAACTCACTCCCAGGTATCCATTATTCTGTATATAAACCATCTGAACCCCTCTATTAGATTCCAGTCTGTAACTCACTCCCAGGTATCCATTATTCTGTATATATACCATCTGAACCCCTCGATTAGATTCCAGTCTGTAACTCACTCACAGGTACCCATTATCCTGTACAAAAACCACCTGAACCCCTCGATTAGATTCCAGTCTGTAACTCACTCCCAGGTATCCATTATTTCTGTATATAAACCATCTGAACCCCTCGATTAGATTCCAGATTGTAACTCACTCCCAGGTATCCATTATTCTATATATAAACATTCTGAATCCCTCAATTAGATTCCAGTCTGTAACTCACTCCCAGGTATCCATTATTCTGTATATAATCCATCTGAACCCCTCGATTAGATTCCAGTCTGTAACTCACTCCCAGGTATCCATTATTCTATATATAAACCATCTGAACCCCTCGATTAGATTCCAGTCTGTAACTCACTCCCAGGTGTCCATTATTCTGTATATAAACCATCTGAACCCCTCGATTAGATTCCAGTCTGTAACTCACTCCCAGGTATCCATTATTCTATATATAAACCATCTGAACCCCTCGATTAGATTCCAGTCTGTAACTCACTCCCAGGTGTCCATTATTCGAGAAACAAACCATCTGAACCCCTCGATTAGATTCCAATCTGTAACTCACTCCCAGGTATCCATTATTCTGTATATAAACCATCTGAACCCCTCGATTAGATTCCAGTCTGTAACTCACTCCCAGGTATCCATTATTCTGTATACAAACCATCTGAACCCCTCGATTAGATTCCAGTCTGTAACTCACTCCCAGGTATCCATTATTCTGTATATAAACCATCTGAACCTCTCGATTAGATTCCAGACTGTAACTCACTCCCAGGTATCCATTATTCTCTATATAAACCATCTGAACCCCTCGATTGGATTGCAGATTGTAACTCACTCCCAGGTATCCATTATTCTATATATAAACATTCTGAATCCCTCAACTAGATTCCAGTCTGTAACTCACTCCCAGGTATCCATTATTCTCTATATAAACCATCTGAACCCCTCGATTAGATTCCAGTCTGTAACTCACTCCCAGGTATCCATTATTCTATATATAAACCATCTGAATCCCTCAATTAGGTTCCAGTCTGTACCTCACTCCCAGGTATCCATTATTCTGTATATAAACTATCTGAACCCCTCGATTAGATTCCAATCTGTAACTCACTCCCAGGTATCCATTATTCTCTATATAAACCTCCTCAACCCCTTGATTAGATTCCAGTCTGTAACTCACTCCCAGGTATCCATTATTCTGTATATAACACACCCTGAACCCCTCGATTCGATTCCAGTCTGTAACTCAATCTCAGGTATCCATTATTCCGTATATAAACCATCTGAACCCCTCGATTAGATTCCATTCTGTAACTCACTCCCTGATATCCATTATTCTATATATAAACCATCTGAACCCCTCGATTAGATTCCAGTCTGTAACTCACTCCCAGGTATCCATTATTCTGTATATAAATCATCTGAACCCCTCGATTAGATTCCAGTCTGTAACTCACTCCCAGGTATCCATTATTCTATATATAAACCATCTGAATCCCTCGATTAGATTCAAATCTGTAACTCACTCCCAGGTATCCATTATTCTGTATATAAACCATCTGAACCCCTCGATTAGATTCCAGTCTGTAACTCACCCCCAGGTATCCATTATTCTATATATAAACCATCTGAACCCCTCGATTAGATTCCAGTCTGTAACTCCCTCCCAGGTATCCATTATTCTACATATAAACCATCTGAATCCCGCGATTAGATTCAAATCTGTAACTCACTCCCAGGTATCCATTATTCTCTATATAAACCATCTGAACCCCTCGATTAGATTCCAGTCTGTAACTCACTCCCAGGTATCCATTATTCTGTATATAAACTATCTGAACCCCTCGATTAGATTCAAGTCTGTAACTCACTCCCAGGTATCCATTATTCTGTATATAAACTATCTGAACCCCTCGATTAGATTCCAGTCTGTAACTCACTCACAGGTATCCATTATTCGATATATAAACCATCTGAACCTCTCGATTAGATTCCAGTCTGTAACTCACTCCCAGGTATCCATTATTCTGTATATAAACCATCTGAACCTCTCGATTAGATTCCAGTCTGTAACTCACCCCCAGGTTACCATTATTCTGTATATAAACCATCTGAACCCCTCGATTAGATTCCAGTCTGTAACTCACTCCCAGATATCCATTATTCTATATATAAACCATCTGAACCCCTCGATTAGATTCCAGTCTGTAACTCACCCCCAGGTGTCCATTATTCTATATATAAACCATCTGAACCCCTCGATTAGATTCCAGTCTGTAACTCACTCCCAGGTGTCCATTATTCTGTATATAAACCATCTGAACCCCTCGATTAGATTCCAGTCTGTAACTCACCCCCAGGTATCCATTATTCTATATATAAACCATCTGAACCCCTCGATTAGATTCCAGTCTGTAACTCACACCCAGGTATCCATTATTCTATATATAAACCATCTGAACCCCTCGATTAGATTCCAGTCTGTAACTCACTCACAGGTATCCATTATTCTATATATAAACCATCTGAACCCCTCGATTAGATTCCAGTCTGTAACTCACTCCCAGGTGTCCATTATTCTGTATATAAACCATCTGAACCCCTCGATTAGATTCCAGACTGTAACTCACTCCCAGGTATCCATTATTCTCTATATAAACCTCCTCAACCCCTCGATTAGATTCCAGACTGTAACTCACTCCCAGGTATCCATTATTCTATATATAAACCATCTGAATCCCTCAATTAGATTCCAGTCTGTAACTCACTCCCAGGTATCCATTATTCTGTATATAAACCATCTGAACCCCTCTATTAGATTCCAGTCTGTAACTCACTCCCAGGTATCCATTATTCTGTATATATACCATCTGAACCCCTCGATTAGATTCCAGTCTGTAACTCACTCACAGGTACCCATTATCCTGTACATAAACCACCTGAACCCCTCGATTAGATTCCAGTCTGTAACTCACTCCCAGGTATCCATTATTCTGTATATAAACCATCTGAACCCCTCGATTAGATTCCAGATTGTAACTCACTCCCAGGTATCCATTATTCTATATATAAACATTCTGAATCCCTCAATTAGATTCCAGTCTGTAACTCACTCCCAGGTATCCATTATTCTGTATATAATCCATCTGAACCCCGCGATTAGATTCCAGTCTGTAACTCACTCCCAGGTATCCATTATTCTATATATAAACCATCTGAACCCCTCGATTAGATTCCAGTCTGTAACTCACTCCCAGGTGTCCATTATTCTGTATATAAACCATCTGAACCCCTCGATTAGATTCCAGTCTGTAACTCACTCCCAGGTATCCATTATTCTATATATAAACCATCTGAACCCCTCGATTAGATTCCAGTCTGTAACTCACTCCCAGGTGTCCATTATTCTATATACAAACCATCTGAACCCCTCGATTAGATTCCAATCTGTAACTCACTCCCAGGTATCCATTATTCTGTATATAAACCATCTGAACCCCTCGATTAGATTCCAGTCTGTAACTCACTCCCAGGTATCCATTATTCTGTATACAAACCATCTGAACCCCTCGATTAGATTCCAATCTGTAACTCACTCCCAGGTATCCATTATTCTCTATATAAACCATCTGAACCCCTCGATTAGATTCCAGTCTGTACCTCACTCCCAGGTATCCATTCTTCTATATATAATCCATCTGAATCCCTCAATTAGGTTCCAGTCTGTACCTCACTCCCAGGTATCCATTATTCTGTATACAAACCATCTGAACCCCTCGATTAGATTCCAATCTGTAACTCACTCCCAGGTATCCATTATTCTCTATATAAACCTCCTCAACCCCTTGATTAGATTCCAGTCTGTAACTCACTGCCAGGTATCCATTATTCTGTATATAACCCACCCTGAACCCCTCGATTAGATTCCAGTCTGTAACTCACTCACAGGTATCCATTAGTCTGTATATAAACCATCTGAACCCCTCAATTAGATTCCAGACTGTAACTCACTCCCAGGTATCCATTATTCTCTATATAAACCTCCTCAACCCCTCGATTAGATTCCAGACTGTAACTCACTCCCAGGTATCCATTATTCTATATATAAACCATCTGAATCCCTCAATTAGATTCCAGTCTGTAACTCACTCCCAGGTATCCATTATTCTGTATATAAACCATCTGAACCCCTCGATTAGATTCCAGTCTGTAACTCACTCCCAGGTATCCATTATTCTGTATATAAACCATCTGAACCCCTCAATTAGATTCCAGTCTGTAACTCACTCCCAGGTATCCATTATCCTGTCCATAAACCACCTGAACCCCTCGATTAGATTCCAGTCTGTAACTCACTCCCAGGTATCCATTATTCTGTATATAAACCATCTGAACCTCTCGATTAGATTCCAGACTGTAACTCACTCCCAGGTATCCATTATTCTCTATATAAACCATCTGAACCCCTCGATTGGATTGCAGATTGTAACTCACTCCCAGGTATCCATTATTCTAGATATAAACATTCTGAATCCCTCAACTAGATTCCAGTCTGTAACTCAATCTCAGGTATCCATTATTCTGTATATAAACCATCTGAACCCCTCGATTAGATTCCAGTCTGTAACTCACTCCCAGGTATCCATTATTCTGTATATAAACCATCTGAATCCCTCAATTAGGTTCCAGTCTGTAACTCACTCCCAGGTATCCATTATTCTGTATATAAACTATCTGAACCCCTCGATTAGATTCCAGTCTGTAACTCACTCCCAGATATCCATTATTCTATATATAAACCATCTGAACCCCTCGATTAGATTCCAGTCTGTAACTCACCCCCAGGTATCCATTATTCTGTATATAAACCATCTGAACATCTCGATTAGATTCCAGTCTGTAACTCACCCCCAGGTTACCATTATTCTGTATATAAACCATCTGAACCCCTCGATTAGATTCCAGTCTGTAACTCACTCCCAGATATCCATTATTCTATATATAAACCATCTGAACCCCTCGATTAGATTCCAGTCTGTAACTCACCCCCAGGTGTCCATTATTCTATATATAAACCATCTGAACCCCTCGATTAGATTCCAGTCTGTAACTCACTCCCAGGTGTCCATTATTCTGTATATAAACCATCTGAACCCCTCGATTAGATTCCAGTCTGTAACTCACCCCCAGGTATCCATTATTCTATATATAAACCATCTGAACCCCTCGATTAGATTCCAGTCTGTAACTCACACCCAGGTATCCATTATTCTATATATAAACCATCTGAACCCCTCGATTAGATTCCAGTCTGTAACTCACTCACAGGTATCCATTATTCTATATATAAACCATCTGAACCCCTCGATTAGATTCCAGTCTGTAACTCACTCCCAGGTGTCCATTATTCTGTATATAAACCATCTGAACCCCTCGATTAGATTCCAGACTGTAACTCACTCCCAGGTATCCATTATTCTCTATATAAACCTCCTCAACCCCTCGATTAGATTCCAGACTGTAACTCACTCCCAGGTATCCATTATTCTATATATAAACCATCTGAATCCCTCAATTAGATTCCAGTCTGTAACTCACTCCCAGGTATCCATTATTCTGTATATAAACCATCTGAACCCCTCTATTAGATTCCAGTCTGTAACTCACTCCCAGGTATCCATTATTCTGTATATATACCATCTGAACCCCTCGATTAGATTCCAGTCTGTAACTCACTCACAGGTACCCATTATCCTGTACATAAACCACCTGAACCCCTCGATTAGATTCCAGTCTGTAACTCACTCCCAGGTATCCATTATTCTGTATATAAACCATCTGAACCCCTCGATTAGATTCCAGATTGTAACTCACTCCCAGGTATCCATTATTCTATATATAAACATTCTGAATCCCTCAATTAGATTCCAGTCTGTAACTCACTCCCAGGTATCCATTATTCTGTATATAATCCATCTGAACCCCGCGATTAGATTCCAGTCTGTAACTCACTCCCAGGTATCCATTATTCTATATATAAACCATCTGAACCCCTCGATTAGATTCCAGTCTGTAACTCACTCCCAGGTGTCCATTATTCTGTATATAAACCATCTGAACCCCTCGATTAGATTCCAGTCTGTAACTCACTCCCAGGTATCCATTATTCTATATATAAACCATCTGAACCCCTCGATTAGATTCCAGTCTGTAACTCACTCCCAGGTGTCCATTATTCTATATACAAACCATCTGAACCCCTCGATTAGATTCCAATCTGTAACTCACTCCCAGGTATCCATTATTCTGTATATAAACCATCTGAACCCCTCGATTAGATTCCAGTCTGTAACTCACTCCCAGGTATCCATTATTCTGTATACAAACCATCTGAACCCCTCGATTAGATTCCAATCTGTAACTCACTCCCAGGTATCCATTATTCTCTATATAAACCATCTGAACCCCTCGATTAGATTCCAGTCTGTACCTCACTCCCAGGTATCCATTCTTCTATATATAATCCATCTGAATCCCTCAATTAGGTTCCAGTCTGTACCTCACTCCCAGGTATCCATTATTCTGTATACAAACCATCTGAACCCCTCGATTAGATTCCAATCTGTAACTCACTCCCAGGTATCCATTATTCTCTATATAAACCTCCTCAACCCCTTGATTAGATTCCAGTCTGTAACTCACTGCCAGGTATCCATTATTCTGTATATAACCCACCCTGAACCCCTCGATTAGATTCCAGTCTGTAACTCACTCACAGGTATCCATTAGTCTGTATATAAACCATCTGAACCCCTCAATTAGATTCCAGACTGTAACTCACTCCCAGGTATCCATTATTCTCTATATAAACCTCCTCAACCCCTCGATTAGATTCCAGACTGTAACTCACTCCCAGGTATCCATTATTCTATATATAAACCATCTGAATCCCTCAATTAGATTCCAGTCTGTAACTCACTCCCAGGTATCCATTATTCTGTATATAAACCATCTGAACCCCTCGATTAGATTCCAGTCTGTAACTCACTCCCAGGTATCCATTATTCTGTATATAAACCATCTGAACCCCTCAATTAGATTCCAGTCTGTAACTCACTCCCAGGTATCCATTATCCTGTCCATAAACCACCTGAACCCCTCGATTAGATTCCAGTCTGTAACTCACTCCCAGGTATCCATTATTCTGTATATAAACCATCTGAACCTCTCGATTAGATTCCAGACTGTAACTCACTCCCAGGTATCCATTATTCTCTATATAAACCATCTGAACCCCTCGATTGGATTGCAGATTGTAACTCACTCCCAGGTATCCATTATTCTAGATATAAACATTCTGAATCCCTCAACTAGATTCCAGTCTGTAACTCAATCTCAGGTATCCATTATTCTGTATATAAACCATCTGAACCCCTCGATTAGATTCCAGTCTGTAACTCACTCCCAGGTATCCATTATTCTGTATATAAACCATCTGAATCCCTCAATTAGGTTCCAGTCTGTAACTCACTCCCAGGTATCCATTATTCTGTATATAAACTATCTGAACCCCTCGATTAGATTCCAATCTGTAACTCACTCCCAGGTATCCATTATTCTCTATATAAACCTCCTCAACCCCTTGATTAGATTCCAGTCTGTAACTCACTCCCAGGTATCCATTATTCTGTATATAACACACCCTGAACCCCTCGATTCGATTCCAGTCTGTAACTCAATCTCAGGTATCCATTATTCCGTATATAAACCATCTGAACCCCTCGATTAGATTCCAGTCTGTAACTCACTCCCTGATATCCATTATTCTATATATAAACCATCTGAACCCCTCGATTAGATTCCAGTCTGTAACTCACTCCCAGGTATCCATTATTCTGTATATAAATCATCTGAACCCCTCGATTAGATTCCAGTCTGTAACTCACTCCCAGGTATCCATTATTCTATATATAAACAATCTGAATCCCTCGATTAGATTCAAATCTGTAACTCACTCCCAGGTATCCATTATTCTGTATATAAACCATCTGAACCCCTCGATTAGATTCCAGTCTGTAACTCACCCCCAGGTATCCATTATTCTATATATAAACCATCTGAACCCCTCGATTAGATTCCAGTCTGTAACTCCCTCCCAGGTATCCATTATTCTACATATAAACCATCTGAATCCCGCGATTAGATTCAAATCTGTAACTCACTCCCAGGTATCCATTATTCTCTATATAAACCATCTGAACCCCTCGATTAGATTCCAGTCTGTAACTCACTCCCAGGTATCCATTATTCTGTATATAAACTATCTGAACCCCTCGATTAGATTCAAGTCTGTAACTCACTCCCAGGTATCCATTATTCTGTATATAAACTATCTGAACCCCTCGATTAGATTCCAGTCTGTAACTCACTCACAGGTATCCATTATTCGATATATAAACCATCTGAACCTCTCGATTAGATTCCAGTCTGTAACTCACTCCCAGGTATCCATTATTCTGTATATAAACCATCTGAACCTCTCGATTAGATTCCAGTCTGTAACTCACCCCCAGGTTACCATTATTCTGTATATAAACCATCTGAACCCCT
The DNA here is from genome assembly GCF_047496795.1 of Chiloscyllium punctatum. NCBI lineage: Eukaryota > Metazoa > Chordata > Chondrichthyes > Orectolobiformes > Hemiscylliidae > Chiloscyllium > Chiloscyllium punctatum. The sequence goes on along the minus strand of NC_092768.1, from coordinate 29,000,822 downwards.
CGATTAGATTCCAGTCTGTAACTCACTCCCAGATATCCATTATTCTATATATAAACCATCTGAACCCCTCGATTAGATTCCAGTCTGTAACTCACCCCCAGGTGTCCATTATTCTATATATAAACCATCTGAACCCCTCGATTAGATTCCAGTCTGTAACTCACTCCCAGGTGTCCATTATTCTGTATATAAACCATCTGAACCCCTCGATTAGATTCCAGTCTGTAACTCACCCCCAGGTATCCATTATTCTATATATAAACCATCTGAACCCCTCGATTAGATTCCAGTCTGTAACTCACACCCAGGTATCCATTATTCTATATATAAACCATCTGAACCCCTCGATTAGATTCCAGTCTGTAACTCACTCACAGGTATCCATTATTCTATATATAAACCATCTGAACCCCTCGATTAGATTCCAGTCTGTAACTCACTCCCAGGTGTCCATTATTCTGTATATAAACCATCTGAACCCCTCGATTAGATTCCAGACTGTAACTCACTCCCAGGTATCCATTATTCTCTATATAAACCTCCTCAACCCCTCGATTAGATTCCAGACTGTAACTCACTCCCAGGTATCCATTATTCTATATATAAACCATCTGAATCCCTCAATTAGATTCCAGTCTGTAACTCACTCCCAGGTATCCATTATTCTGTATATAAACCATCTGAACCCCTCTATTAGATTCCAGTCTGTAACTCACTCCCAGGTATCCATTATTCTGTATATATACCATCTGAACCCCTCGATTAGATTCCAGTCTGTAACTCACTCACAGGTACCCATTATCCTGTACAAAAACCACCTGAACCCCTCGATTAGATTCCAGTCTGTAACTCACTCCCAGGTATCCATTATTTCTGTATATAAACCATCTGAACCCCTCGATTAGATTCCAGATTGTAACTCACTCCCAGGTATCCATTATTCTATATATAAACATTCTGAATCCCTCAATTAGATTCCAGTCTGTAACTCACTCCCAGGTATCCATTATTCTGTATATAATCCATCTGAACCCCTCGATTAGATTCCAGTCTGTAACTCACTCCCAGGTATCCATTATTCTATATATAAACCATCTGAACCCCTCGATTAGATTCCAGTCTGTAACTCACTCCCAGGTGTCCATTATTCTGTATATAAACCATCTGAACCCCTCGATTAGATTCCAGTCTGTAACTCACTCCCAGGTATCCATTATTCTATATATAAACCATCTGAACCCCTCGATTAGATTCCAGTCTGTAACTCACTCCCAGGTGTCCATTATTCGAGAAACAAACCATCTGAACCCCTCGATTAGATTCCAATCTGTAACTCACTCCCAGGTATCCATTATTCTGTATATAAACCATCTGAACCCCTCGATTAGATTCCAGTCTGTAACTCACTCCCAGGTATCCATTATTCTGTATACAAACCATCTGAACCCCTCGATTAGATTCCAGTCTGTAACTCACTCCCAGGTATCCATTATTCTGTATATAAACCATCTGAACCTCTCGATTAGATTCCAGACTGTAACTCACTCCCAGGTATCCATTATTCTCTATATAAACCATCTGAACCCCTCGATTGGATTGCAGATTGTAACTCACTCCCAGGTATCCATTATTCTATATATAAACATTCTGAATCCCTCAACTAGATTCCAGTCTGTAACTCACTCCCAGGTATCCATTATTCTCTATATAAACCATCTGAACCCCTCGATTAGATTCCAGTCTGTAACTCACTCCCAGGTATCCATTATTCTATATATAAACCATCTGAATCCCTCAATTAGGTTCCAGTCTGTACCTCACTCCCAGGTATCCATTATTCTGTATATAAACTATCTGAACCCCTCGATTAGATTCCAATCTGTAACTCACTCCCAGGTATCCATTATTCTCTATATAAACCTCCTCAACCCCTTGATTAGATTCCAGTCTGTAACTCACTCCCAGGTATCCATTATTCTGTATATAACACACCCTGAACCCCTCGATTCGATTCCAGTCTGTAACTCAATCTCAGGTATCCATTATTCCGTATATAAACCATCTGAACCCCTCGATTAGATTCCAGTCTGTAACTCACTCCCTGATATCCATTATTCTATATATAAACCATCTGAACCCCTCGATTAGATTCCAGTCTGTAACTCACTCCCAGGTATCCATTATTCTGTATATAAATCATCTGAACCCCTCGATTAGATTCCAGTCTGTAACTCACTCCCAGGTATCCATTATTTTATATATAAACCATCTGAATCCCTCGATTAGATTCAAATCTGTAACTCACTCCCAGGTATCCATTATTCTGTATATAAACCATCTGAACCCCTCGATTAGATTCCAGTCTGTAACTCACCCCCAGGTATCCATTATTCTATATATAAACCATCTGAACCCCTCGATTAGATTCCAGTCTGTAACTCCCTCCCAGGTATCCATTATTCTACATATAAACCATCTGAATCCCGCGATTAGATTCAAATCTGTAACTCACTCCCAGGTATCCATTATTCTCTATGTAAACCATCTGAACCCCTCGATTAGATTCCAGTCTGTAACTCACTCCCAGGTATCCATTATTCTGTATATAAACTATCTGAACCCCTCGATTAGATTCAAGTCTGTAACTCACTCCCAGGTATCCATTATTCTGTATATAAACTATCTGAACCCCTCGATTAGATTCCAGTCTGTAACTCACTCACAGGTATCCATTATTCGATATATAAACCATCTGAACCTCTCGATTAGATTCCAGTCTGTAACTCACTCCCAGGTATCCATTATTCTGTATATAAACCATCTGAACCTCTCGATTAGATTCCAGTCTGTAACTCACCCCCAGGTTACCATTATTCTGTATATAAACCATCTGAACCCCTCGATTAGATTCCAGTCTGTAACTCACTCCCAGATATCCATTATTCTATATATAAACCATCTGAACCCCTCGATTAGATTCTAGTCTGTAACTCACCCCCAGGTGTCCATTATTCTATATATAAACCATCTGAACCCCTCGATTAGATTCCAGTCTGTAACTCACTCCCAGGTGTCCATTATTCTGTATATAAACCATCTGAACCCCTCGATTAGATTCCAGTCTGTAACTCACCCCCAGGTATCCATTATTCTATATATAAACCATCTGAACCCCTCGATTAGATTCCAGTCTGTAACTCACACCCAGGTATCCATTATTCTATATATAAACCATCTGAACCCCTCGATTAGATTCCAGTCTGTAACTCACTCACAGGTATCCATTATTCTATATATAAACCATCTGAACCCCTCGATTAGATTCCAGTCTGTAACTCACTCCCAGGTGTCCATTATTCTGTATATAAACCATCTGAACCCCTCGATTAGATTCCAGACTGTAACTCACTCCCAGGTATCCATTATTCTCTATATAAACCTCCTCAACCCCTCGATTAGATTCCAGACTGTAACTCACTCCCAGGTATCCATTATTCTATATATAAACCATCTGAATCCCTCAATTAGATTCCAGTCTGTAACTCACTCCCAGGTATCCATTATTCTGTATATAAACCATCTGAACCCCTCTATTAGATTCCAGTCTGTAACTCACTCCCAGGTATCCATTATTCTGTATATATACCATCTGAACCCCTCGATTAGATTCCAGTCTGTAACTCACTCACAGGTACCCATTATCCTGTACATAAACCACCTGAACCCCTCGATTAGATTCCAGTCTGTAACTCACTCCCAGGTATCCATTATTCTGTATATAAACCATCTGAACCCCTCGATTAGATTCCAGATTGTAACTCACTCCCAGGTATCCATTATTCTATATATAAACATTCTGAATCCCTCAATTAGATTCCAGTCTGTAACTCACTCCCAGGTATCCATTATTCTGTATATAATCCATCTGAACCCCTCGATTAGATTCCAGTCTGTAACTCACTCCCAGGTATCCATTATTCTATATATAAACCATCTGAACCCCTCGATTAGATTCCAGTCTGTAACTCACTCCCAGGTGTCCATTATTCTGTATATAAACCATCTGAACCCCTCGATTAGATTCCAGTCTGTAACTCACTCCCAGGTATCCATTATTCTATATATAAACCATCTGAACCCCTCGATTAGATTCCAGTCTGTAACTCACTCCCAGGTGTCCATTATTCTATATACAAACCATCTGACCCCCTCGATTAGATTCCAATCTGTAACTCACTCCCAGGTATCCATTATTCTGTATATAAACCATCTGAACCCCTCGATTAGATTCCAGTCTGTAACTCACTCCCAGGTATCCATTATTCTGTATACAAACCATCTGAACCCCTCGATTAGATTCCAATCTGTAACTCACTCCCAGGTATCCATTATTCTATATATAAACCATCTGAACCCCTCGATTAGATTCCAGTCTGTAACTCACTCCCAGGTATCCATTATTCTATATATAAACCATCTGAACCCCTCGATTAGATTCCAGTCTGTAACTCACTCACAGGTATCCATTATTCTGTATATAAACCATCTGAACCCCTCAATTAGATTCCAGACTGTAACTCACTCCCAGGTATCCATTATTCTCTATATAAACCTCCTCAACCCCTCGATTAGATTCCAGACTGTAACTCACTCCCAGGTATCCATTATTCTATATATAAACCATCTGAATCCCTCAATTAGATTCCAGTCTGTAACTCACTCCCAGGTATCCATTATTCTGTATATAAACCATCTGAACCCCTCGATTAGATTCCAGTCTGTAACTCACTCCCAGGTATCCATTATTCTGTATATATACCATCTGAACCCCTCGATTAGATTCCAGTCTGTAACTCACTCACAGGTACCCATTATCCTGTACATAAACCACCTGAACCCCTCGATTAGATTCCAGTCTGTAACTCACTCCCAGGTATCCATTATTCTGTATATAAACCATCTGAACCCCTCGATTAGATTCCAGATTGTAACTCACTCCCAGGTATCCATTATTCTATATATAAACATTCTGAATCCCTCAATTAGATTCCAGTCTGTAACTCACTCCCAGGTATCCATTATTCTCTATATAAACCATCTGAACCCCTCGATTAGATTCCAGTCTGTACCTCACTCCCAGGTATCCATTCTTCTATATATAATCCATCTGAATCCCTCAATTAGGTTCCAGTCTGTACCTCACTCCCAGGTATCCATTATTCTGTATACAAACCATCTGAACCCCTCGATTAGATTCCAATCTGTAACTCACTCCCAGGTATCCATTATTCTCTATATAAACCTCCTCAACCCCTTGATTAGATTCCAGTCTGTAACTCACTGCCAGGTATCCATTATTCTGTATATAACCCACCCTGAACCCCTCGATTAGATTCCAGTCTGTAACTCACTCACAGGTATCCATTAGTCTGTATATAAACCATCTGAACCCCTCAATTAGATTCCAGACTGTAACTCACTCCCAGGTATCCATTATTCTCTATATAAACCTCCTCAACCCCTCGATTAGATTCCAGACTGTAACTCACTCCCAGGTATCCATTATTCTATATATAAACCATCTGAATCCCTCAATTAGATTCCAGTCTGTAACTCACTCCCAGGTATCCATTATTCTGTATATAAACCATCTGAACCCCTCGATTAGATTCCAGTCTGTAACTCACTCCCAGGTATCCATTATTCTGTATATAAACCATCTGAACCCCTCAATTAGATTCCAGTCTGTAACTCACTCCCAGGTATCCATTATCCTGTCCATAAACCACCTGAACCCCTCGATTAGATTCCAGTCTGTAACTCACTCCCAGGTATCCATTATTCTGTATATAAACCATCTGAACCTCTCGATTAGATTCCAGACTGTAACTCACTCCCAGGTATCCATTATTCTCTATATAAACCATCTGAACCCCTCGATTGGATTGCAGATTGTAACTCACTCCCAGGTATCCATTATTCTAGATATAAACATTCTGAATCCCTCAACTAGATTCCAGTCTGTAACTCACTCCCAGGTATCCATTATTCTCTATATAAACCATCTGAACCCCTCGATTAGATTCCAGTCTGTAACTCACTCCCAGGTATCCATTATTCTATATATAAACCATCTGAATCCCTCAATTAGGTTCCAGTCTGTACCTCACTCCCAGGTATCCATTATTCTGTATATAAACCATCTGAACCCCTCGATTAGATTCCAATCTGTAACTCACTCCCAGGTATCCATTATTCTCTATATAAACCTCCTCAACCCCTCGATTCGATTCCAGTCTGTAACTCAATCTCAGGTATCCATTATTCCGTATATAAACCATCTGAACCCCTCGATTAGATTCCAGTCTGTAACTCACTCCCTGATATCCATTATTCTATATATAAACCATCTGAACCCCTCGATTAGATTCCAGTCTGTAACTCACTCCCAGGTATCCATTATTCTGTATATAAATCATCTGAACCCCTCGATTAGATTCCAGTCTGTAACTCACTCCCAGGTATCCATTATTCTATATATAAACCATCTGAATCCCTCGATTAGATTCAAATCTGTAACTCACTCCCAGGTATCCATTATTCTGTATATAAACCATCTGAACCCCTCGATTAGATTCCAGTCTGTAACTCACCCCCAGGTATCCATTATTCTATATATAAACCATCTGAACCCCTCGATTAGATTCCAGTCTGTAACTCCCTCCCAGGTATCCATTATTCTACATAAAAACCATCTGAATCCCGCGATTAGATTCAAATCTGTAACTCACTCCCAGGTATCCATTATTCTCTATATAAACCATCTGAACCCCTCGATTAGATTCCAGTCTGTAACTCACTCCCAGGTATCCATTATTCTGTATATAAACTATCTGAACCCCTCGATTAGATTCAAGTCTGTAACTCACTCCCAGGTATCCATTATTCTGTATATAAACTATCTGAACCCCTCGATTAGATTCCAGTCTGTAACTCACTCACAGGTATCCATTATTCGATATATAAACCATCTGAACCTCTCGATTAGATTCCAGTCTGTAACTCACTCCCAGGTATCCATTATTCTGTATATAAACCATCTGAACCTCTCGATTAGATTCCAGTCTGTAACTCACCCCCAGGTTACCATTATTCTGTATATAAACCATCTGAACCCCTCGATTAGATTCCAGTCTGTAACTCACTCCCAGATATCCATTATTCTATATATAAACCATCTGAACCCCTCGATTAGATTCCAGTCTGTAACGCACCCCCAGGTGTCCATTATTCTATATATAAACCATCTGAACCCCTCGATTAGATTCCAGTCTGTAACTCACTCCCAGGTGTCCATTATTCTGTATATAAACCATCTGAACCCCTCGATTAGATTCCAGTCTGTAACTCACCCCCAGGTATCCATTATTCTATATATAAACCATCTGAACCCCTCGATTAGATTCCAGTCTGTAACTCACACCCAGGTATCCATTATTCTATATATAAACCATCTGAACCCCTCGATTAGATTCCAGTCTGTAACTCACTCACAGGTATCCATTATTCTATATATAAACCATCTGAACCCCTCGATTAGATTCCAGTCTGTAACTCACTCCCAGGTGTCCATTATTCTGTATATAAACCATCTGAACCCCTCGATTAGATTCCAGACTGTAACTCACTCCCAGGTATCCATTATTCTCTATATAAACCTCCTCAACCCCTCGATTAGATTCCAGACTGTAACTCACTCCCAGGTATCCATTATTCTATATATAAACCATCTGAATCCCTCAATTAGATTCCAGTCTGTAACTCACTCCCAGGTATCCATTATTCTGTATATAAACCATCTCAACCCCTCTATTAGATTCCAGTCTGTAACTCACTCCCAGGTATCCATTATTCTGTATATATACCATCTGAACCCCTCGATTAGATTCCAGTCTGTAACTCACTCACAGGTACCCATTATCCTGTACATAAACCACCTGAACCCCTCGATTAGATTCCAGTCTGTAACTCACTCCCAGGTATCCATTATTCTGTATATAAATCATCTGAACCCCTCGATTAGATTCCAGATTGTAACTCACTCCCAGGTATCCATTATTCTATATATAAACATTCTGAATCCCTCAATTAGATTCCAGTCTGTAACTCACTCCCAGGTATCCATTATTCTCTATATAAACCATCTGAACCCCTCGATTAGATTCCAGTCTGTAACTCACTCCCAGGTATCCATTATTCTGTATATAAACCATCTGAACCCCTCGATTAGATTCCAGTCTGTACCTCACTCCCAGGTATCCATTATTCTGTATATAAACTATCTGAACCCCTCGATTAGATTCCAATCTGTAACTCACTCCCAGGTATCCATTATTCTCTATATAAACCTCCTCAACCCCTTGATTAGATTCCAGTCTGTAACTCACTGCCAGGTATCCATTATTCTGTATATAACCCACCCTGAACCCCTCGATTAGATTCCAGTCTGTAACTCACTCACAGGTATCCATTAGACTGTATATAAACCATCTGAACCCCTCAATTAGATTCCAGACTGTAACTCACTCCCAGGTATCCATTATTCTCTATATAAACCTCCTCAACCCCTCGATTAGATTCCAGACTGTAACTCACTCCCAGGTATCCATTATTCTATATATAAACCATCTGAATCCCTCAATTAGATTCCAGTCTGTAACTCACTCCCAGGTATCCATTATTCTGTATATAAACCATCTGAACCCCTCGATTAGATTCCAGTCTGTAACTCACTCCCAGGTATCCATTATTCTGTATATATACCATCTGAACCCCTCAATTAGATTCCAGTCTGTAACTCACTCACAGGTACCCATTATCCTGTACATAAACCACCTGAACCCCTCGATTAGATTCCAGTCTGTAACTCACTCCCAGGTATCCATTATTCTGTATATAAACCATCTGAACCTCTCGATTAGATTCCAGACTGTAACTCACTCCCAGGTATCCATTATTCTCTACATAAACCATCTGAACCCCTCGATTGGATTGCAGATTGGAACTCACTCCCAGGTATCCATTATTCTATATATAAACATTCTGAATCCCTCAACTAGATTCCAGTCTGTAACTCACTCCCAGGTATCCATTATTCTCTATATAAACCATCTGAACCCCTCGATTAGATTCCAGTCTGTAACTCACTCCCAGGTATCCATTATTCTATATATAAACCATCTGAATCCCTCAATTAGGTTCCAGTCTGTACCTCACTCCCAGGTATCCATTATTCTGTATATAAACTATCTGAACCCCTCGATTAGATTCCAATCTGTAACTCACTCCCAGGTATCCATTATTCTCTATATAAACCTCCTCAACCCCTTGATTAGATTCCAGTCTGTAACTCACTCCCAGGTATCCATTATTCTGTATATAACACACCCTGAACCCCTCGATTCGATTCCAGTCTGTAACTCAATCTCAGGTATCCATTATTCCGTATATAAACCATCTGAACCCCTCGATTAGATTCCAGTCTGTAACTCACTCCCTGATATCCATTATTCTATATATAAACCATCTGAACCCCTCGATTAGATTCCAGTCTGTAACTCACTCCCAGGTATCCATTATTCTGTATATAAATCATCTGAACCCCTCGATTAGATTCCAGTCTGTAACTCACTCCCAGGTATCCATTATTCTATATATAAACCATCTGAATCCCTCGATTAGATTCAATTCTGTAACTCACTCCCAGGTATCCATTATTCTGTATATAAACCATCTGAACCCCTCGATTAGATTCCAGTCTGTAACTCACCCCCAGGTATCCATTATTCTATATATAAACCATCTGAACCCCTCGATTAGATTCCAGTCTGTAACTCCCTCCCAGGTATCCATTATTCTACATATAAACCATCTGAATCCCGCGATTAGATTCAAATCTGTAACTCACTCCCAGGTATCCATTATTCTCTATATAAACCATCTGAACCCCTCGATTAGATTCCAGTCTGTAACTCACTCCCAGGTATCCATTATTCTGTATATAAACTATCTGAACCCCTCGATTAGATTCAAGTCTGTAACTCACTCCCAGGTATCCATTATTCTGTATATAAACTATCTGAACCCCTCGATTAGATTCCAGTCTGTAACTCACTCACAGGTATCCATTATTCGATATATAAACCATCTGAACCTCTCGATTAGATTCCAGTCTGTAACTCACTCCCAGGTATCCATTATTCTGTATATAAACCATCTGAACCTCTCGATTAGATTCCAGTCTGTAACTCACCCCCAGGTTACCATTATTCTGTATATAAACCATCTGAACCCCTCGATTAGATTCCAGTCTGTAACTCACTCCCAGATATCCATTATTCTATATATAAACCATCTGAACCCCTCGATTAGATTCCAGTCTGTAACTCACCCCCAGGTGTCCATTATTCTATATATAAACCATCTGAACCCCTCGATTAGATTCCAGTCTGTACCTCACTCCCAGGTGTCCATTATTCTGTATATAAACCATCTGAACCCCTCGATTAGATTCCAGTCTGTAACTCACCCCCAGGTATCCATTATTCTATATATAAACCATCTGAACCCCTCGATTAGATTCCAGTCTGTAACTCACACCCAGGTATCCATTATTCTATATATAAACCATCTGAACCCCTCGATTAGATTCCAGACTGTAACTCACTCACAGGTATCCATTATTCTATATATAAACCATCTGAACCCCTCGATTAGATTCCAGTCTGTAACTCACTCCCAGGTGTCCATTATTCTGTATATAAACCATCTGAACCCCTCGATTAGATTCCAGTCTGTAACTCACTCCCAGGTATCCATTATTCTATATATAAACCATCTGAACCCCTCGATTAGATTCCAATCTGTAACTCACTCCCAGGTGTCCATTATTCTGTATATAAACCATCTGAACCCCTCGATTAGATTCCAGTCTGTAACTCAATCTCAGGTATCCATTATTCCGTATATAAACCATCTGAACCCCTCGATTAGATTCCAGTCTGTAACTCACTCCCAGATATCCATTATTCTATATATAAACCATCTGAACCCCTTGATTAGATTCCAGACTGTAACTCACTCCCAGGTATCCATTATTCTATATATAAACCATCTGAACCCCTCGATTAGATTCCAGTCTGTAACTCACTCCCAGGTATCCATTATTCTGTATATAAACCATCTGAACCCCTCGATTAGATTCCAGTCTGCAACTCACTCACAGGTATCCATTATTCTATATATAAACCATCTGAACCCCTCGATTAGATTCCAGTCTGTACCTCACTCCCAGGTATCCATTCTTCTATATATAAACCATCTGAACCCCTCGATTAGATTCCAGTCTGTCACTCACTCCCAGGTATCCATTATTCTGTATATAAACTATCTGAACCCCTCGATTAGATTCCAGTCTGTAACTCACTCACAGGTATCCACTATTCTGTATATAAACCATCTGAACCTCTCGATTAGATTCCAGTCTGTAACTCACCCCCAGGTTACCATTATTCTGTATATAAACCATCTGAACCCCTCAATTAGATTCCAGACTGTAACTCACTCCCAGGTATCCATTATTCTATATATAAACCATCTGAACCCCTCGATTAGATTCCAATCTGTAACTCACTCCCAGGTGTCCATTATTCTGTATATAAACCATCTGAACCTCTCGATTAGATTCCAGTCTGTAACTCACCCCCAGGTTACCATTATTCGGTATATAAACCATCTGAACCCCTCAATTAGATTCCAGACTGTAACTCACTCCCAGGTATCCATTATTCTCTATATAAACCTCCTCAACCCCTCGATTAGATTCCAGTCTGTAACTCACTCCCAGGTATCCATTATTCTATATATAAACCATCTGAATCCCTCGATTAGATTCAAACCTGTAACTCACTCCCAGGTATCCATTATTCTCTATATAAACCTCCTCAACCCCTTGATTAGATTCCAGTCTGTAACTCACTCCCAGATATCCATTATTCTATATATAAACCATCTGAACCCCTCGATTAGATTCCAGTCTGTAACTCACCCCCAGGTGTCCATTATTCTGTATATAAACCATCTGAACCCCTCGATTAGATTCCAGTCTGTAACTCACCCCCAGGTATCCATTATTCTATATATAAACCATCTGAACCCCTCGATTAGATTCCAGTCTGTAACTCACACCCAGGTATCCATTATTCTATATATAAACCATCTGAACCCCTCGATTAGATTCCAGTCTGTAACTCACTCACAGGTATCCATTATTCTATATATAAACCATCTGAACCCCTCGATTAGATTCCAGTCTGTAACTCACTCCCAGGTGTCCATTATTCTGTATATAAACCATCTGAACCCCTCGATTAGATTCCAGACTGTAACTCACTCCCAGGTATCCATTATTCTATATATAAACCATCTGAACCCCTCGATTAGATTCCAATCTGTAACTCACTCCCAGGTGTCCATTATTCTGTATATAAACCATCTGAACCCCTCGATTAGATTCCAGTCTGTAACTCAATCTCAGGTATCCATTATTCCGTATATAAACCATCTGAACCCCTCGATTAGATTCCAGTCTGTAACTCACTCCCAGATATCCATTATTCTATATATAAACCATCTGAACCCCTTGATTAGATTTCAGACTGTAACTCACTCCCAGGTATCCATTATTCTATATATAAACCATCTGAACCCCTCGATTAGATTCCAGTCTGTAACTCACTCCCAGGTATCCATTATTCTGTATATAAACCATCTGAACCCCTCGATTAGATTCCAGTCTGCAACTCACTCACAGGTATCCATTATTCTATATATAAACCATCTGAACCCCTCGATTAGATTCCAGTCTGTACCTCACTCCCAGGTATCCATTCTTCTATATATAAACCATCTGAACCCCTCGATTAGATTCCAGTCTGTCACTCACTCCCAGGTATCCATTATTCTGTATATAAACTATCTGAACCCCTCGATTAGATTCCAGTCTGTAACTCACTCACAGGTATCCATTATTCGATATATAAACCATCTGAACCTCTCGATTAGATTCCAGTCTGTAACTCACTCCCAGGTATCCATTATTCTGTATATAAACCATCTGAACCTCTCGATTAGATTCCAGTCTGTAACTCACCCCCAGGTTACCATTATTCTGTATATAAACCATCTGAACCCCTCAATTAGATTCCAGACTGTAACTCACTCCCAGGTATCCATTATTCTCTATATAAACCTCCTCAACCCCTCGATTAGATTCCAGACTGTAACTCACTCCCAGGTATCCATTATTCTATATATAAACCATCTGAATCCCTCAATTAGATTCCAGTCTGTATCTCACTCCCAGGTATCCATTATTCTGTATATAAACCATCTGAACCCCTCTATTAAATTCCAGTCTGTAACTCACTCCCAGGTATCCATTATTCTGTATATATACCATCTGAACCCCTCGATTAGATTCCAGTCTGTAACTCACTCCCAGGTATCCATTATTCTGTATATAAACCATCTGAACCTCTCGATTAGATTCCAGACTGTAACTCACTCCCAGGTATCCATTATTCTCTATATAAACTATCTGAACCCCTCGATTAGATTCCAGATTGTAACTCACTCCCAGGTATCCATTATTCTATATATAAACATTCTGAATCCCTCAATTAGATTCCAGTCTGTAACTCACTCCCAGGTATCCATTATTCTCTATATAAACCATCTGAACCCCTCGATTAGATTCCAGTCTGTACCTCACTCCCAGGTATCCATTCTTCTATATATAATCCATCTGAATCCCTCAATTAGGTTCCAGTCTGTACCTCACTCCCAGGTATCCATTATTCTGTATATAAACTATCTGAACCCCTCGATTAGATTCCAATCTGTAACTCACTCCAAGGTATCCATTATTCTCTATATAAACTTCCTCAACCCCTTGATTAGATTCCAGTCTGTAACTCACTGCCAGGTATCCATTATTCTGTATATAACCCACCCTGAACCCCTCGATTAGATTCCAGTCTGTAACTCACTCACAGGTATCCATTATTCTGTATATAAACCATCTGAACCCCTCAATTAGATTCCAGACTGTAACTCACTCCCAGGTATCCATTATTCTCTATATAAACCTCCTCAACCCCTCGATTAGATTCCAGACTGTAACTCACTCCCAGGTATCCATTATTCTATATATAAACCATCTGAATCCCTCAATTAGATTCCAGTCTGTAACTCACTCCCAGGTATCCATTATTCTGTATATAAACCATCTGAACCCCTCGATTAGATTCCAGTCTGTAACTCACTCCCAGGTATCCATTATTCTGTATATATACCATCTGAACCCCTCAATTAGATTCCAGTCTGTAACTCACTCACAGATACCCATTATCCTGTACATAAACCACCTGAACCCCTCGATTAGATTCCAGTCTGTAACTCACCCCCAGGTATCCATTATTCTATATATAAACCATCTGAACCCCTCGATTAGATTCCAGTCTGTAACTCACCCCCAGGTATCCATTATTCTATATATAAACCATCTGAACCCCTCGATTAGATTCCAGTCTGTAACTCACACCCAGGTATCCATTATTCTATATATAAACCATCTGAACCCCTCGATTAGATTCCAGTCTGTAACTCACCCCCAGGTATCCATTATTCTATATATAAACCATCTGAACCCCTCGATTAGATTCCAGTCTGTAACTCACACCCAGGTATCCATTATTCTATATATAAACCATCTGAACCCCTCGATTAGATTCCAGACTGTAACTCACTCCCAGGTATCCATTATTCTATATATAAACCATCTGAACCCCTCGATTAGATTCCAGTCTGTAACTCACTCCCAGGTGTCCATTATTCTGTATATAAACCATCTGAACCCCTCGATTAGATTCCAGACTGTAACTCACTCCCAGGTATCCATTATTCTATATATAAACCATCTGAACCCCTCGATTAGATTCCAATCTGTAACTCACTCCCAGGTGTCCATTATTCTGTATATAAAGCATCTGAACCCCTCGATTAGATTCCAGTCTGCAACTCACTCACAGGTATCCATTATTCTATTTTTCAACCATCTGAACCCCTCGATTAGATTCCAGTCTGTAACTCACTCCCAGGTATCCATTATTCTGTATATAAACCATCTGAACCCCTCGATTAGATTCCAGTCTGCAACTCACTCACAGGTATCCATTATTCTATATATAAACCATCTGAACCCCTCGATTAGATTCCAGTCTGTACCTCACTCCCAGGTATCCATTCTTCTATATATAAACCATCTGAACCCCTCGATTAGATTCCAGTCTGTCACTCACTCCCAGGTATCCATTATTCTGTATATAAACTATCTGAACCCCTCGATTAGATTCCAGTCTGTAACTCACTCACAGGTATCCATTATTCGATATATAAACCATCTGAACCTCTCGATTAGATTCCAGTCTGTAACTCACTCCCAGGTATCCATTATTCTGTATATAAACCATCTGAACCTCTCGATTAGATTCCAGTCTGTAACTCACCCCCAGGTTACCATTATTCTGTATATAAACCATCTGAACCCCTCAATTAGATTCCAGACTGTAACTCACTCCCAGGTATCCATTATTCTCTATATAAACCTCCTCAACCCCTCGATTAGATTCCAGACTGTAACTCACTCCCAGGTATCCATTATTTTATATATAAACCATCTGAATCCCTCAATTAGATTCCAGTCTGTATCTCACTCCCAGGTATCCATTATTCTGTATATAAACCATCTGAACCCCTCTATTAGATTCCAGTCTGTAACTCACTCCCAGGTATCCATTATTCTGTATATATACCATCTGAACCCCTCGATTAGATTCCAGTCTGTAACTCACTCACAGGTACCCATTATCCTGCACATAAACCACCTGAACCCCTCGATTAGATTCCAGTCTGTAACTCACTCCCAGGTGTCCATTATTCTGTATATAAACCATCTGAACCCCTCGATTAGATTCCAGTCTGTAACTCACTCCCAGGTATCCATTATTCTATATATAAACCATCTGAACCCCTCGATTAGATTCCAGTCTGTAACTCACTCACAGGTATCCATTATTCTATATATAAACCATCTGAACCCCTCGATTAGATTCCAGTCTGTAACTCACTCCCAGGTGTCCATTATTCTGTATATAAACCATCTGAACCCCTCGATTAGATTCCAGACTGTAACTCACTCCCAGGTATCCATTATTCTATATATAAACCATCTGAACCCCTCGATTAGATTCCAATCTGTAACTCACTCCCAGGTGTCCATTATTCTGTATATAAACCATCTGAACCCCTCGATTAGATTCCAGTCTGTAACTCAATCTCAGGTATCCATTATTCCGTATATAAACCATCTGAACCCCTCGATTAGATTCCAGTCTGTAACTCACTCCCAGATAACCATTATTCTATATATAAACCATCTGAACCCCTTGATTAGATTCCAGACTGTAACTCACTCCCAGGTATCCATTATTCTATATATAAACCATCTGAACCCCTCGATTAGATTCCAGTCTGTAACTCACTCCCAGGTATCCATTATTCTGTATATAAACCATCTGAACCCCTCGATTAGATTCCAGTCTGCAACTCACTCACAGGTATCCATTATTCTATATATGAAAACCATCTGAACCCCTCGATTAGATTCCAGTCTGTACCTCACTCCCAGGTATCCATTATTCTATATATAAACCATCTGAACCCCTCAATTAGATTCCAGTCTGTAACACACCCCCAGGTAACCATTATTCTGTCTATAAACCATCTGAACCCCTCGATTAGATTCCAGTCTGTAACTCACCCCCAGGTATCCATTATTCTATCTATAAACCATCTGAACCCCTCGATTAGATTCCAGTCTGCAACTCACCCCCAGGTATCCATTATTCTGTATATAAACCATCTGAACCCCTCGATTAGATTCCAGTCTGTAACTCACTCCCAGGTATCCATTATTGTCTATATAACCATCTGAACCCCTCGATTAGATTCCAGTCTGTAACTCACCCCCAGGTATCCATTATTCTGTATATAAACCATCTGAACCCCTCAATTAGATTCCAGTCTGTAACTCACTCCCAGGTCTCAATTATTCTGTATATAAACCATTTGAACCCCTCAATTAGATTCCAGTCTGTAACTCACTCCCAGGTATCCATTATTCTATATATAAACCATCTGAACCCCTCGATTAGATTCCAATCTGTAACTCACTCCCAGGTATCCATTATTCTGTATATAAACCATCTGAACCCCTCGATTAAATTCCAGTCTGTAACTCACTCCCAGATATCCATTATTCTATATATAAACCATCTGAACCCCTCGATTAGATTCAAGTCTGTAACTCACCCCCAGGTATCCATTATTCTATATATAAACCATCTGAACCCCTCGATTAGATTCCAGTCTGTAACTCACTCCCAGGTGTCCATTATTCTGTATATAAACCATCTGAACCCCTCGATTAGATTCCAGTCTGTAACTCACCCCCAGGTATCCATTATTCTATATATAAACCATCTGAACCCCTCGATTAGATTCCAGTCTGTAACTCACTCCCAGGTGTCCATTATTCTGTATATAAACCATCTGAACCCCTCGATTAGATTCCAATCTGTAACTCACTCCCAGGTGTCCATTATTCTGTATATAAACCATCTGAACCCCTCGATTAGATTCCAGTCTGTAACTCAATCTCAGGTATCCATTATTCCGTATATAAACCATCTGAACCCCTCGATTAGATTCCAGTCTGTAACTCACTCCCAGGTATCCATTATTCTGTATATGAACCATCTGAACCCCTCGATTAGATTCCAGTCTGTAACTCACTCCCAGGTATCCATTATTCTGTATATAAACCATCTGAACCCCTTGATTAGATTCCAGACTGTAACTCACTCCCAGGTATCCATTATTCTATATATAAACCATCTGGACCCCTCGATTAGATTCCAGTCTGTAACTCACCCCCAGGTATCCATTATTCTGTATATAAACCATCTGAACCCCTCGATTAGATTCCAGTCTGTTACTCACTCCCAGGTATCCATTATTCTATATATAAACCATCTGAACCCCTCGATTAGATTCCAGTCTGTAACTCACCCCCAGGTATCCATTATTCTGTATATAAACCATCTGAACCCCTCGATTAGATTCCAGTCTGTAACTCACTCACAGGTATCCATTATTCTATATATAAACCATCTGAACCCCTCGATTAGATTCCAGTCTGTAACTCACTCCCAGGTATCCATTATTCTCTATATAACCATCTGAACCCCTCGATTAGATTCCAGTCTGTAACTCACCCCCAGGTATCCATTATTCTGTATATAAACCATCTGAACCCCTCGATTAGATTCCAGTCTGTAACTCACCCCCAGGTATCCATTATTCTATATATAAACCATCTGAACCCCTCGATTAGATTCCAGTCTGTAACTCACCCCCAGGTATCCATTATTCTATATATAAACCATCTGAATCCCTCGATTAGATTCCAGTCTGTAACTCACTCCCAGGTAACCATTATTCTGTCTATAAACCATCTGAACCCCTCGATTAGATTCCAGTCTGTAACTCACCCCCAGGTATCCATTATTCTATATATAAACCATCTGAACCCCTCGATTAGATTCCAGTCTGCAACTCACCCCCAGGTATCCATTATTCTGTATATAAACCATCTGAACCCCTCGATTAGATTCCAGTCTGTAACTCACTCCCAGGTATCCATTATTGTCTATATAACCATCTGAACCCCTCGATTAGATTCCAGTCTGTAACTCACCCCCAGGTATCCATTATTCTGTATATAAACCATCTGAACCCCTCAATTAGATTCCAGTCTGTAACTCACTCCCAGGTCTCCATTATTCTGTATATAAACCATTTGAACCCCTCAATTAGATTCCAGTCTGTAACTCACTCCCAGGTATCCATTATTCTATATATAAACCATCTGAACCCCTCGATTAGATTCCAATCTGTAACTCACTCCCAGGTATCCATTATTCTGTATATAAACCATCTGAACCCCTCGATTAAATTCCAGTCTGTAACTCACTCCCAGATATCCATTATTCTATATATAAACCATCTGAACCCCTCGATTAGATTCCAGTCTGTAACTCACCCCCAGGTATCCATTATTCTATATATAAACCATCTGAACCCCTCGATTAGATTCCAGTCTGTAACTCACTCCCAGGTCTCCATTATTCTGTATATAAACCATCTGAACCCCTCGATTAGATTCCAGTCTGTAACTCACCCCCAGGTATCCATTATTCTATATATAAACCATCTGAACCCCTCGATTAGATTCCAGTCTGTAACTCACTCCCAGGTGTCCATTATTCTGTATATAAACCATCTGAACCCCTCGATTAGATTCCAATCTGTAACTCACTCCCAGGTGTCCATTATTCTGTATATAAACCATCTGAACCCCTCGATTAGATTCCAGTCTGTAACTCACCCCCAGGTTACCATTATTCTGTATATAAACCATCTGAACCCCTCGATTAGATTCCAATCTGTAACTCACTCCCAGGTGTCCATTATTCTGTATATAAACCATCTGAACCCCTCGATTAGATTCCAGTCTGTAACTCAATCTCAGGTATCCATTATTCCGTATATAAACCATCTGAACCCCTCGATTAGATTCCAGTCTGTAACTCACTCCCAGGTATCCATTATTCTGTATATAAACCATCTGAACCCCTCGATTAGATTCCAGTCTGTAACTCACTCCCAGGTATCCATTATTCTGTATATAAACCATCTGAACCCCTTGATTAGATTCCAGACTGTAACTCACTCCCAGGTATCCATTATTCTATATATAAACCATCTGGACCCCTCGATTAGATTCCAGTCTGTAACTCACTCCCAGGTATCCATTATTCTATATATAAACCATCTGAACCTCTCGATTAGATTCCAGTCTGTAACTCACCCCCAGGTTACCATTATTCTGTATATAAACCATCTGAACCCCTCGATTAGATTCCAGTCTGTAACTCACTCCCAGATATCCATTATTCTAGAAATAAACCATCTGAACCCCTCGATTAGATTCCAGTCTGTAACTCACCCCAGGTGTCCATTATTCTATATATAAACCATCTGAACCCCTCGATTAGATTCCAGTCTGTAACTCACTCCCAGGTGTCCATTATTCTGTATATAAACCATCTGAACCCCTCGATTAGATTCCAGTCTGTAACTCACCCCCAGGTATCCATTATTCTATATATAAACCATCTGAACCCCTCGATTAGATTCCAGTCTGTAACTCACTCCCAGGTATCCATTATTCTATATATAAACCATCTGAACCCCTCGATTAGATTCCAGTCTGTAACTCACTCACAGGTATCCATTATTCTATATATAAACCATCTGAACCCCTCGATTAGATTCCAGTCTGTAACTCACTCCCAGGTGTCCATTATTCTGTATATAAACCATCTGAACCCCTCGATTAGATTCCAGACTGTAACTCACTCCCAGGTATCCATTATTCTATATATAAACCATCTGAACCCCTCGATTAGATTCCAATCTGTAACTCACTCCCAGGTGTCCATTATTCTGTATATAAACCATCTGAACCCCTCGATTAGATTCCAGTCTGTAACTCAATCTCAGGTATCCATTATTCCGTATATAAACCATCTGAACCCCTCGATTAGATTCCAGTCTGTAACTCACTCCCAGATAACCATTATTCTATATATAAACCATCTGAACCCCTTGATTAGATTCCAGACTGTAACTCACTCCCAGGTATCCATTATTCTATATATAAACCATCTGAACCCCTCGATTAGATTCCAGTCTGTAACTCACTCCCAGGTATCCATTATTCTGTATATAAACCATCTGAACCCCTCGATTAGATTCCAGTCTGCAACTCACTCACAGGTATCCATTATTCTATATATAAACCATCTGAACCCCTCGATTAGATTCCAGTCTGTACCTCACTCCCAGGTATCCATTCTTCTATATATAAACCATCTGAACCCCTCGATTAGATTCCAGTCTGTCACTCACTCCCAGGTATCCATTATTCTGTATATAAACCATCTGAACCCCTTGATTAGATTCCAGACTGTAACTCACTCCCAGGTATCCATTATTCTATATATAAACCATCTGAACCCCTCGATTAGATTCCAGTCTGCAACTCACTCACAGGTATCCATTATTCTATATATGAAAACCATCTGAACCCCTCGATTAGATTCCAGTCTGTACCTCACTCCCAGGTATCCATTATTCTATATATAAACCATCTGAACCCCTCAATTAGATTCCAGTTTGTAACTCACTCCCAGGTATCCATTATTCTGCATATAAAACATCTGAACCCCTCGATTAGATTCCAGTCTGTAACTCACTCCCAGGTATCCATTATTCTGTACTTAAACCATCTGAACCCCTCAATTAGATTCCAGTCTGTAACACACCCCCAGGTAACCATTATTCTGTCTATAAACCATCTGAACCCCTCGATTAGATTCCAGTCTGTAACTCACCCCCAGGTATCCATTATTCTATCTATAAACCATCTGAACCCCTCGATTAGATTCCAGTCTGCAACTCACCCCCAGGTATCCATTATTCTGTATATAAACCATCTGAACCCCTCGATTAGATTCCAGTCTGTAACTCACTCCCAGGTATCCATTATTGTCTATATAACCATCTGAACCCCTCGATTAGATTCCAGTCTGTAACTCACCCCCAGGTATCCATTATTCTGTATATAAACCATCTGAACCCCTCAATTAGATTCCAGTCTGTAACTCACTCCCAGGTCTCCATTATTCTGTATATAAACCATTTGAACCCCTCAATTAGATTCCAGTCTGTAACTCACTCCCAGGTATCCATTATTCTATATATAAACCATCTGAACCCCTCGATTAGATTCCAATCTGTAACTCACTCCCAGGTATCCATTATTCTGTATATAAACCATCTGAACCCCTCGATTAAATTCCAGTCTGTAACTCACTCCCAGATATCCATTATTCTATATATAAACCATCTGAACCCCTCGATTAGATTCCAGTCTGTAACTCACCCCCAGGTATCCATTATTCTATATATAAACCATCTGAACCCCTCGATTAGATTCCAGTCTGTAACTCACTCCCAGGTGTCCATTATTCTGTATATAAACCATCTGAACCCCTCGATTAGATTCCAGTCTGTAACTCACCCCCAGGTGTCCATTATTCTATATATAAACCATCTGAACCCCTCGATTAGATTCCAGTCTGTAACTCACTCCCAGGTGTCCATTATTCTGTATATAAACCATCTGAACCCCTCGATTAGATTCCAATCTGTAACTCACTCCCAGGTGTCCATTATTCTGTATATAAACCATCTGAACCCCTCGATTAGATTCCAGTCTGTAACTCAATCTCAGGTATCCATTATTCCGTATATAAACCATCTGAACCCCTCGATTAGATTCCAGTCTGTAACTCACTCCCAGGTATCCATTATTTTGTATATAAACCATCTGAACCCCTCGATTAGATTCCAGTCTGTAACTCACTCCCAGGTATCCATTATTCTGTATATAAACCATCTGAACCCCTTGATTAGATTCCAGACTGTAACTCACTCCCAGGTATCCATTATTCTATATATAAACCATCTGGACCCCTCGATTAGATTCCAGTCTGTAACTCACCCCCAGGTATCCATTATTCTGTATATAAACCATCTGAACCCCTCGATTAGATTCCAGTCTGTTACTCACTCCCAGGTATCCATTATTCTATATATAAACCATCTGAACCCCTCGATTAGATTCCAGTCTGTAACTCACCCCCAGGTATCCATTATTCTGTATATAAACCATCTGAACCCCTCGATTAGATTCCAGTCTGTAACTCACTCACAGGTATCCATTATTCTATATATAAACCATCTGAACCCCTCGATTAGATTCCAGTCTGTAACTCACTCCCAGGTATCCATTATTCTCTCTAACCATCTGAACCCCTCGATTAGATTCCAGTCTGTAACTCACCCCCAGGTATCCATTATTCTGTATATAAACCATCTGAACCCCTCGATTAGATTCCAGTCTGTAACTCACCCCCAGGTATCCATTATTCTATATATAAACCATCTGAACCCCTTGAATAGATTCCAGTCTGTAACTCACCCCCAGGTATCCATTATTCTATATATAAACCATCTGAACCCCTGGATTAGATTCCAGTCTGTAACTCACTCCCAGGTATCCATTATTCTGTATATAAACCATCTGAACCCCTCAATTAGATTCCAGTCTGTAACACACCCCCAGGTAACCATTATTCTGTCTATAAACCATCTGAACCCCTCGATTAGATTCCAGTCTGTAACTCACCCCCAGGTATCCATTATTCTATATATAAACCATCTGAACCCCTCGATTAGATTCCAGTCTGCAACTCACCCCCAGGTATCCATTATTCTGTATATAAACCATCTGAACCCCTCGATTAGATTCCAGTCTGTAACTCACTCCCAGGTATCCATTATTCTGTATATAAACCATCTGAACCCCTCGATTAGATTCCAGACTGTAACTCACTCCCAGGTATCCATTATTCTATATATAAACCATCTGAACCCCTCGATTAGATTCCAATCTGTAACTCACTCCCAGGTGTCCATTATTCTGTATATAAACCATCTGAACCCCTCGATTAGATTCCAGTCCGTACCTCACTCCCAGGTATCCATTATTCTGTATATAAACCATCTGAACCCCTCGATTAGATTCCAGACTGTAACTCACTCCCAGGTATCCATTATTCTATATATAAACCATCTGAACCCCTCGATTAGATTCCAATCTGTAACTCACTCCCAGGTATCCATTATTCTGTATATAAACCATCTGAACCCCTCGATTAGATTCCAGTCTGTAACTCACTCCCAGGTATCCATTATTCTATATATAAACCATCTGAACCCCTCGATTAGATTCCAGTCTGTAACTCACTCCCAGGTATCCATTATTCTGTATATAAACCATCTGAACCCCTCGATTAGATTCCAGTCTGTAACTCACCCCCAGGTATCCATTATTCTATATATAAACCATCTGAACCCCTTGATTAGATTCCAGTCTGTAACTCACCCCCAGGTATCCATTATTCTATATATAAACCATCTGAACCCCTCAATTAGATTCCAGTCTGTAACTCACCCCCAGGTATCCATTATTCTATATATAAACCATCTGAACCCCTCGATTAGATTCCAGTCTGTAACTCACTCCCAGGTATCCATTATTCTATATATAAACCATCTGAACCCCTGGATTAGATTCCAGTCTGTAACTCACTCCCAGGTATCCATTATTCTCTATATAAACCATCTGAACCCCTCGATTAGATTCCAGTCTGTAACTCACTCCCAGATATCCATTATTCTATATACAAACCATCTGAACCCCTCGATTAGATTCCAGTCTGTAACTCACTCCCAGGTATCCATTATTCTATATATAAACCATCTGAACCCCTCAATTAGATTCCAGTCTATAACCCATGGGTCCCTATTTTAACCCAATCTCTATCAGTAGAGTGATTAATTCATATTGTTAACGATTTTTCCCTGTCAGACTGTCCAGGATCTGACTTTGAACCGGGAGAAGGGGGTGGGGGAGAGGGTTAATCCCCTCCTGTGGGAACAGACTGCCCAGGATCTGACTGTGAACTGGGAGAAGGGGGGTGGGGGAGAGGGTTAATCCCCTCCTGTGGGAACAGATTGCCCAGGATCTGACTGTGAACCCGGGGGGGGAGCCGTGGGGAGGGGGGGTGAGTGAGAGGGTTAATCCCCTCCTGTGGCAACAGATTGCCCAGGATCTGACTGTGAACCGGAGAAGGGGGGTGGGGGAGAGGGTTAATCCCCTCCTGTGGGAACGGACTGCCCAGGATCTGACTGTGAACTGGGAGAAGGGGGGTAGGGGAGAGGGTTAATCCCCTCCTGTAGGAACAGACTGCCCAGGATCTGACTGTGAACCGGGAGGTGGGTGAGAGGGTTAATCCCCTCCTGTGGGAACAGACTGCCCAGGATCTGACTGTGAACTGGGAGAAGGGGGGTAGGTGAGAGGGTTAATCCCCTCCTGTGGGAACAGACTGCCCAGGATCTGACTGTGAACTGGGAGAAGCGGGGTAGGTGAGAGGGTTAATCCTCTCCTGTAGGAACGGACTGCCCAGGATCTGACTGTGATTCGGGGGGTTGGGTGAGAGGGTTAATCCTCTCCTGTAGGAACAGGTTGCCCAAGGATCTGACTGTGAACCGGGGGTTGGGGAGGCGGGGTGAGTGAGAGGGTTAATCCCCTCCTGTCGGAACAGACTGCCCAGGATCTGACTGTGAACCGGGAGGTGGGTGAGAGGGTTAATCTCCTCCTGTGGGAACAGTCTGCCCAGGATCTGACTGTGAACTGGGAGAAGGGGGGTAGGTGAGAGGGTTAATCCTCTCCTGTAGGAACAGACTGCCCAGGATCTGACTGTGAACTCGGAGAAGGGGGGTGGGGGAGAGGGTTAATCCCCTCCTGTAGGAACAGACTGCCCAGGATCTCACTGTGAACTGGGAGAAGGGGGGTAGGTGAGAGGGTTAATCCCCTCCTGTGGGAACAGACTGCCCAGGATCTGACTGTGAACTGGGAGAAGGGGGGTAGGTGAGAGGGTTAATCCTCTCCTGTAGGAACGGACTGCCCAGGATCTGACTGTGATTCGGGGGGTTGGGTGAGAGGGTTAATCCCCTCCTGTCGGAACAGACTGCCCAGGATCTGACTGTGAACCGGGAGGTGGGTGAGAGGGTTAATCCCCTCCTGCGGGAACAGACTGCCCAGGATCTGACTGTGAACTGGGAGAAGGGGGGTGGGGGAGAGGGTTAATCCCCTCCTGCGGGAACAGACTGCCCAGGATCTGACTGTGAACCGGAGAAGGGGGGTGAGTGAGAGGGTTAATCCCCTCCTGTCGGAACAGACTGCCCAGGATCTGACTGTGAACCGGGAGGTGGGTGAGAGGGTTAATCCCCTCCTGCGGGAACAGACTGCCCAGGATCTGACTGTGAACTGGGAGAAGGGGGGTGGGGGAGAGGGTTAATCCCCTCCTGCGGGAACAGACTGCCCAGGATCTGACTGTGAACCGGAGAAGGGGGGTGAGTGAGAGGGTTAATCCCCTCCTGTCGGAACAGACTGCCCAGGATCTGACTGTGAACCGGGAGGTGGGTGAGAGGGTTAATCTCCTCCTGTGGGAACAGTCTGCCCAGGATCTGACTGTGAACAGGAGAAGGGGGGTGGGGGAGAGGGTTAATCCCCTCCTGTGGGAACAGACTGCCCAGGATCTGACTGTGAACTGGGAGAAGGGGGGTAGGTGAGAGGGTTAATCCTCTCCTGTAGGAACAGACTGCCCAGGATCTGACTGTGAACTGGGAGAAGGGGGCTAGGGGAGAGGGTTAATCCCCTCCTGTGGGAACAGACCGCCCAGGATCTGACTGTGAACTGGGAGAAGGGGGGTGGGGGAGAGGGTTAATCCCCTCCTGTGGGAACAGACTGCCCAGGATCTGACTGTGAACTGGGAGAAGGGGGGTAGGGGAGAGGGTTAATCCTCTCCTGTAGGAACAGACTGCCCAGGACCTGACTGTGGACCGGGAGAAGGGGGGTAGGGGAGAGGGTTAATCCCCTCCTGTGGGAACAGACTGCCCAGGATCTGACTGTGAACTGGGAGAAGGGGGGTAGGTGAGAGGGTTAATCCTCTCCTGTAGGAACGGACTGCCCAGGATCTGACTGTGATTCGGGGAGTTGGGTGAGAGGGTTAATCCTCTCCTGTCGGAACAGACTGCCCAGGATCTGACTGTGAACTGGGAGGTGGGTGAGAGGGTTAATCCCCTCCTGTGGGAACAGACTGCCCAGGATCTGACTGTGAACCGGAGAAGTGGGGTGGGTGAGAGGGTTAATCCCCTCCTGTAGGAACAGACTGCCCAGGATCTGACTGTGAACCGGAGAAGGGGGGTAGGTGAGAGGGTTAATCCCCTCCTGTGGGAACAGACTGCCCAGGATCTGACTGTGAACTGGGAGAAGGGGGGTAGGTGAGAGGGTTAATCCTCTCCTGTAGGAACGGACTGCCCAGGATCTGACTGTGATTCGGGGAGTTGGGTGAGAGGGTTAATCCTCTCCTGTCGGAACAGACTGCCCAGGATCTGACTGTGAACCGGGAGGTGGGTGAGAGGGTTAATCTCCTCCTGTGGGAACAGACTGCCCAGGATCTGACTGTGAACCGGGAGGTGGGTGAGAGGGTTAATCCCCTCCTGCGGGAACAGACTGCCCAGGATCTGACTGTGAACTGGGAGAAGGGGGGTGGGGGAGAGGGTTAATCCCCTCCTGCGGGAACAGACTGCCCAGGATCTGACTGTGAACCGGAGAAGGGGGGTGGGGGAGAGGGTTAATCCCCTCCTGTGGGAACAGACTGCCCAGGATCTGACTGTGAACTGGGAGAAGGGGGGTGGGAGAGAGGGTTAATCCCCTCCTGTGGGAACAGACTGCCCAGGATCTGACTGTGAACTGGGAGAAGGGGGGTAGGGGAGAGGGTTAATCCCCTCCTGTGGGAACGGACTGCCCAGGATCTGACTGTGATTCGGGGGGTTGGGTGAGAGGGTTAATCCTCTCCTGTAGGAACAGGTTGCCCAAGGATCTGACTGTGAACCGGGGGTTGGGGAGGCGGGGTGAGTGAGAGGGTTAATCCCCTCCTGTCGGAACAGACTGCCCAGGATCTGACTGTGAACCGGGAGGTGGGTGAGAGGGTTAATCTCCTCCTGCGGGAACAGACTGCCCAGGATCTGACTGTGAACCGGGAGGTGGGTGAGAGGGTTAATCTCCTCCTGTGGGAACAGATTGCCCAGGATCTGACTGTGAACCGGAGAAGGGGGGTGGGGGAGAGGGTTAATCCTCTCCTGTAGGAACAGACTGCCCAGGATCTGACTGTGAACTGGGAGAAGGGGGGTAGGTGAGAGGGTTAATCCCCTCCTGCGGGAACAGACTGCCCAGGATCTGACTGTGAACTGGGAGAAGGGGGGTAGGGGAGAGGGTTAATCCCCTCCTGTAGTAACAGACTGCCCAGGATCTGACTGTGAACCGGGAGGTGGGTGAGAGGGTTAATCCCCTCCTGTGGGAACAGACTGCCCAGGATCTGACTGTGAACTGGGAGAAGGGGGGTAGGGGAGAGGGTTAATCCCCTCCTGTGGGAACAGACTGCCCAGGATCTGACTGTGAACTGGGAGAAGGGGGGTGGGGGAGAGGGTTAATCCCCTCCTGTAGGAACAGACTGCCCAGGATCTGACTGTGAACTGGGAGAAGGGGGCTAGGGGAGAGGGTTAATCCCCTCCTGAGGGAACAGACTGCCCAGGATCTCACTGTGAACTGGGAGGTGGGTGAGAGGGTTAATCCTCTCCTGTAGGAACAGATTGCCCAGGATCTGACTGTGAACTGGGAGAAGGGGGGTGGGGGAGAGGGTTAATCCCCTCCTGTAGGAACAGACTGCCCAGGATCTGACTGTGAACTGGGAGGTGGGTGAGAGGGTTAATCCTCTCCTGTAGGAACAGATTGCCCAGGATCTGACTGTGAACTGGGAGAAGGGGGGTGGGGGAGAGGGTTAATCCCCTCCTGAGGGAACAGACTGCCCAGGATCTGACTGTGAACTGGGAGGTGGGTGAGAGGGTTAATCCTCTCCTGTAGGAACAGATTGCCCAGGATCTGACTGTGAACTGGGAGAAGGGGGGTGGGGGAGAGGGTTAATCCCCTCCTGTAGGAACAGACTGCCCAGGATCTGACTGTGAACTGGGAGAAGGGGGGTAAGGGAGAGGGTTAATCCCCTCCTGTAGGAACAGACTGCCCAGGATCTGACTGTGAACTGGGAGGTGGGTGAGAGGGTTAATCTCCTCCTGCGGGAACAGACTGCCCAGGATCTGACTGTGAACTGGGAGAAGGGGGGTAAGGGAGAGGGTTAATCCCCTCCTGTGGGAACAGATTGCCCAGGATCTGACTGTGAACTGGGAGAAGGGGGGTAGGGGAGAGGGTTAATCCCCTCCTGTCGGAACAGACTGCCCAGGATCTCACTGTGAACTGGGAGAAGGGGGGTGGGGGAGAGGGTTAATCCCCTCCTGAGGGAACAGACTGCCCAGGATCTGACTGCGGAGTCAGGCTTTGGCGAGGGTGTTGTATATTTCTGCCTCTTTTCAGGAATGGCCCACCCAGATCGCTGGTGGTGTTTTCAAGGAGACATCACGGTGGAGCACGGATCTCCAGCTTTGATTTTACGATGGCAACAACCCTGAGAGCCACTGCGGCAATCCACCAAGGTTGCTATGGTGACCTAAATGAGAGGCCTGCATGAGTCGGAGAAGCTCCAGCGGTTTCTATAGAGATAAAAGACCAGAGTGTTGACATCAAAAACCTTTCCTCCCACGCTCCCAGTATTGTCTCATTACTGGAGCCCTGTACAAGAGCTGTGTGAGGGGGACCAGTATTCCCAGAGGTGTGCGAGGTCACTCCTTCATAACCGCTGTTTCTGAACAAGAAATATCACCTTGCTATCCTTGAATTTTCAACAAAGCAAATATCTCACCTGACTGCTGTACAAACTAATCTTTCCATTAACTTAGAGAGCAGCAAATGGAATAATGGACAGCCTGGGAGTGAGGTACAGACTGGAATCTAATCGAGGGGTTCAGATGGTTTATATATAGAAGAATGGATACCTGGGAGTGAGTTACAGACTGGAATCTAATCGAGGGGTTCAGATGGTTTATATACAGAATAATGGATACCTGGGAGTGAGTTACAGACTGGAATCTAATCGAGGGGTTCAGATGGTTTATATACAGAATAATGGATACCTGGGAGTGAGTTACAGACTGGAATCTAATCGAGGGGTTCAGATGGTTTATATATAGAATAATGGATACCTGGGAGTGAGTTACAGACTGAAATCTAATCGAGGGGTTCAGATGGTTTATATATAGAATAATGGACAGCCTGGGAGTGAGTTACAGACTGGAATCTAATCGAGGGGTTCAGATGGTTTATATACAGAATAATGGATACCTGGGAGTGAGTTACAGACTGGAATCTAATCGAGGGGTTCAGATGGTTTATATACAGAATAATGGATACCTGGGAGTGAGTTACAGACTGGAATCTAATCGAGGGGTTCAGATGGTTTATATACAGAATAATGGATACCTGGGAGTGAGTTACAGACTGGAATCTAATCGAGGGGTTCAGATGGTTTATATACAGAATAATGGATACCTGGGAGTGAGTTACAGACTGGAATCTAATCGAGGGGTTCAGATGGTTTATATATAGAATAATGGATACCTGGGAGTGAGTTACAGACTGGAATCTAATCGAGGGGTTCAGGTGGTTTATATACAGAATAATGGATACCTGGGAGTGAGTTACAGACTGGAATCTAATCGAGGGTTCAGATGGTTTATATACAGAATAATGGATACCTGGGAGTGAGTTACAGTCTGGAATCTAATCGAGGGGTTCAGATGGTTTATATACAGAATAATGGATACCTGGGAGTGAGTTTCAGACTGGAATCTAATCGAGGGGTTCAGATGGTTTATATACAGTAATGGATACCTGGGGGTGAGTTACAGTCTGGAATCTAATCGAGGGGTGCAGATGGTTTATATACAGTAATGGATACCTGGGGGTGAATTACAGACTAGAAACTAATTCATTAGTTGAACTTGATTTGAAAAGGAAATGTTTGAAAAGGGATATGTAAATGAGACAAATCTCAAGCCCAGGGTGTAAGTGTTGGAGATGTGATGCTGTGGTCCCAGAGCGTTGCTGCTAATTAATATCATGTCAGCTTCTATGAGCTGCTGTGGGACGTGTGCAGCACACCAGGCAGCAGGCAGGTCTGGGTGCACTCATTGGGGATGATCCTGGCCCTACTGATGGCTTCCCACACAATACATTGTCTTCACTCCCTCCTTCTCTCTGGGACCTAACGGCTTGTTGTATCCTGTCAGCTTCAAATGCCCTTTCTCGTATCTCTGACGCTGAGTCTGCCTGTGACTCAGAGGAAACCTGTGCGCAGTCGAGTCCCGGTAACCTGAGCACAATCTGAACCGGCACCCCCTGTGTGTGGTACAGGAGTACTGCTGCACTGCTGGAGCTGCCTCATTTCACACGGGTGGGTCAGGATCCTCGCTGCCCTCGGTGGTCTATCTGAAGAGGAGCTAGAATCTTGGCCATCCCTTCCCCCTCGATCATCATCGCTAAGGCAATTTCTCACGCTGCTGTTTGCAAGGTCTCACTGTGTATAAACTGGTTGCTGCGATTTCTGGTTTGCAGCAGTAACTGGCTTGTGTTAATACGGCTGTCTCTATGGTTTCAGCTCAATACAGTGCGGGCTTCATGGACTCTGCCTGCTGTTTGGGATTCAGTCCACTCTCTCTCTCTCTCTCTCTCTCTCTCTCAAGACTCTGTCACTGAGCTAGACTGTCCTTACTCTGACTCTGCTGCTTTACCTTGTTAGCCTCGATCTTAGGAGCTCTGTGAAACTCTCGACTCTCAAACTTGAATATCGAATACCAATTGCAGATCTAGTTCAGGCTTGTGCACGTGATGCCATGGTGGTGGCACAGTGGCTCAGTGGTTAGCACTGCTGCCTCACGGTGCTGGGGACCCCGGTTCGATCCCACCCTTGGTCAACTGTGTGAGTGGGTTTTGCACGTTCTCCCTGTGTGTTGCCTCCCGAAGGGCTTTGGAAACATTGACCTTCCTGCTCCTCGGACGCTGTATGACCTGCCGTACACTTCCAGCTTCACATCCATTGACCCTGGCACCTTCAGTCCTTCCTGTCTCCACAGTCCGACAATGTGCAGGTTAAGGGGATTGGCCATGGGAAATGCAGGGAAGGCTGGGGTGGGATGCACTTCGGAGGGGCAGTGTGGGGCCGAAGGGCTGAATGGCCTGCTTCCACACTGTTGGGATTCCACCATATTAATCCTCATTATTCTAGTGACTACTACATTGATCCTAAGGCCATCTAGTGCACAGGCCACGATAGGTGCTATACAAATGCAAGTCATTCTGTCAGTGAAGTTTTGATATACTATTGTAGCTGGATCCTCAGTCTCAGCGGGAAGCCAACAGATGGTACTGGTACATTCCTGACCCCCTGCCAGTGGAAATGAGAGAATATTACCAGGGTCAGGAAAGCCAGGAAGGGATCCTGACAAACCCTCCCATTTCTTAAACCCACAGCATTTCGAAATATGCCATCTGGGGGTGGGAGTCCCTCAGTGTGGCAGCTGTACACTGGACTCAATGCTTTAATACTGGATTAGTGGTGCTGGAAGAGCACAGCAGTTCAGGCAGTATCCGAGGAGCAGCGAAATCTGCCTGAACTGCTGTGCTCTTCCAGCACCACTAATCCAGTATTTGCTCTCCAGCATCTGCAGTTATTGTTTTTACCTCAATGCTTTAATATACATGTGGCTTTGTACAGCTACAACATCAGATCAACAACACTTCGAGACTTCCGCAGCAGCCACATCTTTGTATAAGGACCCTGCAATTCATTCTCTTTGTTAAATATTTACTCATCCCCTTTATTAGAGTTAGAGCAATATTGGATCTGATCCCTCTGATTTCCTCTGATCTCCTGATACAGGGACTGTCTGGTCTCCTGGTGCAGGCAGTGTCTGGTCTCCTGGTGCAGGCAGTGTCTGGTCTCCTGGTGCAGGCAGTGTCTGGTCTCCTGGTGCAGGGATCGTCTGGTCTCCTGGTGCAGGGATCGTCTGGTCTCCTGGTGCAGGGATCATCTGGTCTCCTGGTGCAGGCAGTGTCTGGTCTCCTGGTGCAGACAGTGTCTGGTCTCCTGGTGCAGGGATCATCTGGTCTCCTGGTGCAGGCAGTGTCTGGTCTCCTGGTGCAGACAGTGTCTGGTCTCCTGGTGCAGGGATCATCTGGTCTCCTGGTGCAGGCAGTGTCTAGTCTCCTGGTGCAGACAGTGTCTGGTCTCCTGGTGCTGGGATCATCTGGTCTCCTGATGCAGGCAGTGTCTGGTCTCCTGGTGCAGGCAGTGTCTGGTCTCCTGGTGCAGGCAGTGTCTGGTCTCCTGGTGCAGGCAGTGTCTGGTCTCCTGGTGCAGGCAGTGTCTGGTCTCCTGGTGCAGGCAGTGTCTGGTCTCCTGGTGCAGACAGTGTCTGGTCTCCTGGTGCAGGCAGTGTCTGGTCTCCTGGTGCAGGGACCATCTGGTCTCCTGATGCAGACAGTGTCTGGTCTCCTGGTGCAGGGACCGTCTGGTCTCGTGATACAGGGACCGTCTGGTCTCCTGATACAGGGACCGTCTGGTCTCCTGGTGCAGACAGTGTCTGGTCTCCTGGTGCAGACAGTGTCTGGTCTCCTGGTGCAGGGACCGTCTGGTCTCCTGGTGCAGGGACCGTCTGGTCTCCTGGTGCAGGCAGTGGCTGGTCTCCTGATACAGGGACCGTCTGGTCTCCTGGTGCAGACAGTGGCTGGTCTCCTGATACAGGGACCGTCTGGTCTCCTGGTGCAAGCACTGTCTGGTCTCCTGATACAGGGACCGTCTGGTCTCCTGGTGCAAGCACTGTCTGGACTCCTGATACAGGGACTGTCTGGTTTCCTGGTGCAGGCAGTGCCTGGTCTCCTGATGCAGGCAGTGTCTGGTCTCCAGATGCAGGGGCCGTCTGGTCTCCAGATGCAGGGACCGTCTGGTCTCCTGTTGCAGGGACCGTCTGGTCTCCTGTTGCAGGGACTGTCTGGTCTCCTGATGCAGGGACCGTCTGGTCTCCTGATGCAGGGACCGTCTGGTCTCCTGATGCAGGCAGTGCCTGGTCTCCTGGTGCAGGCAGTGTCTGGTCTCCTGATGCAGGGACCATCTGGTCTCCTGATGCAGGGACCGTCTGGTCTCCTGGTGCAAGCAGTGTCTGGTCTCCTGATGCAGGCAGTGCCTGGTCTCCTGGTGCAGGGACCATCTGGTCTCCTGGTGCAGGCAGTGTCTGGTCTCCTGATGCAGGGACCATCTGGTCTCCTGATGCAGGCAGTGTCTGGTCTCCTAATGCAGGGACTGTCTGGTCTCCTGATGCAGGCAGTATCTTGGTCTCCTGGTGCTGGCAGTGTTTGGTCTCCTGATGCAGGAGGTGTCTGGTCTCCTGATGCAGGCAGTGTCTGGTCTCCTGATGCAGGAGGTGTCTGGTCTCCTGATGCAGGGACCATCTGGTCTCCTTATGCAGGCACTGTCTTGGTCTCCTGGTGCAGGGACCATCTGGTCTCCTGGTGCAGGCAGTGCCTGGTCTCCTGGTGCAGGGACTGTCTAGTCTCCTGGTGCAGGGACCGTCTGGTCTCCTGGTGCAGGGACCGTCTGGTCTCCTGATGCAGGAACCATCTGGTCTCCTGGTGCAGGGACCGTCTGGTCTCCTGGTGCAGGCAGTGTCTGGTCTCCTGGTGCAGGGACTGTCTGGTCTCCTGATGCAGGCAGTGTCTGGTCTCCTGGTGCAGGGACCGTCTGGTCTCCTGATGCAGGCAGTGTCTGGTCTCCTGATGCAGGCAGTGTCTGGTCTCTTGGTGCAGGGACCGTCTGGTCTCCTGATGCAGGCAGTGTCTTGGTCTCCTGATGCAGGCAGTGTCTGGTCTCTTGGTGCAGGGACCGTCTGGTCTCCTGATGCAGGCAGTGTCTGGTCTCTTGGTGCAGGGACTGTCTGGTCTCCTGATGCAGGCAGTGTCTTGGTCTCCTGATGCAGGCAGTGTCTGGTCTCCTGGTGCAGGGACCATCTGGTCTCCTGATGCAGGCAGTGTCTGGTCTCCTAATGCAGGCAGTGTCTGGTCTCTTGGTGCAGGGACTGTCTGGTCTCCTGATGCAGGCAGTGTCTGGTCTCCTGATGCAGGGACTGTCTGGTCTCCTGATGCAGGCAGTGTCTGGTCTCTTGGTGCAGGACCGTCTGGTCTCCTGATGCAGGCAGTGTCTTGGTCTCCTGATGCAGGCAGTGTCTTGGTCTCCTGATGCAGGCAGTGTCTGGTCTCCTGGTGCAGGGACTGTCTGGTCTCCTGGTGCAGGGACCATCTAGTCTCCTGATGCAGGCAGTGTCTTGGTCTCCTGATGCAGGCAGTGTCTTGGTCTCCTGATGCAGGCAGTGTCTGGTCTCCTGATACAGGCAGTGTCTGGTCTCTTGATGCAGGCAGTGTCTGGTCTCCTGATGCAGGTAATCTCTTTTTTCTGAGAGCGGCTGTTCCTTTTCCAGTTCGCTTCACACTGTGGCTGTATTTTCATCACTTTTCTCTCTGTCTTTTTTTCACTTGCGACACTGCATGACTAATGTGATTAATTTCTACCCAGCCGGCTCAAGCTGTGAGCACAAACTGCTGCGATTCACGTACTGTCCCGTGACTCCTTCTCTCCTCATTTACTTGCAGCTGCAACTCACTAAACCTTGCTTTCATTTAATAAGATCTACTGCCTCCTTCTTCTTGACAAATACCTCATTTTGCATTTATATGGCCACGCTAAGACCACAGGATGTTGGTGCAGAAGTAGGATATCCAGCCCAACTAGTCTGCTCTGCCATTCAACGATCTGATAATCCACAATTTCAATTTCCTACCTCTCCTCCATAACCCTTACTTCCCTTACCAATTAAAAATCTATTCCAGCCTTGAATGTACACAACGAACCAGCCTTTGTAGTCAATAATTCCACAGATTCACTGCCCTCTGAGAGAATTAATTGTTGTTAATCTGGAGTTTTAATTCAGATAAATGTGAGGTGCTGCATTTTGGGAAAGCAAATCTTTGCAGGACTTATACACTTAATTGTAAGGTCCTAGGGAGTGTTGCTGAACAAAGAGACCTTGGAGTGCAGGTTCATATCTCCTTGAAAGTGGAGTTGCAGGTAGATAGGATAGTGAAGAAAGTGTTTGGTATGCTTTCCTTTATTGGTCAGAGTATTGAGTACAGGAGTTGGGAGGTCATGTTGTGGCTGTACAGGACATTGGTTAGGCCACTGTTGGAATATTGCGTGCAATTCTGGTCTCCTTCCTATCGGAAAGATGCTGCGAAACTTGAAAGGGTTCAGAAAAGATTTACAAGGATGTTGCCAGGGTTGGAGGGTTTGAGCTACAGGGAGAGGCTGAACAGGCTGGGGCTATTTTCCCTGGAGCGTCAGAGGCTGAGGGGTGACCTTATAGAGGTTTACAAAATTATGAGGGGCATGGATAGGGTAAATAGGCAAAGTCTTTTCCCTGGGGTTGGGGAGTCCAGAACTAGAGGGTATAGGTTTAGGGTGAGAGGGGAACGATATAAAAGAGACCTAAGGGGCGACTTTTTCACACAGAGGGTGGTACGTGTATGGAATGAGCTGCCAGAGGAAGTGGTGGAGGCTGGCACAATTGCAACATTAAAAAGGCATTTGGATGTGTATATGAATAGGAAGGGTTTGGAGGGATATGGGCCGGGTGCTGGCAGGTGGGACTAGATTGGGTTGGGATATCTGGTCGGCATGGACGGGTTGGGCCGAAGGGTCTGTTTCTGTGCTGTACATCCCTATGACTCTGCCTTAAAGGTGTTGCACAGCTCCTTACTCTGAGATGATCCCTTCTGGTCTCAGATTCTCCCATGAGGGGAAACAATCTTTCCACATCTACCTTGTCAAGTCCCCGAGGAATCTTGTATGTTTCAATAAGATCTCCTCTCAATCTTCTCACCTCCAATGAATACAGACTCAACCTACCCAGCCTCTCCTCATTAGACAGTCCCTTGAGACATGGTATCAACCTAGTGAGGTTTTTCTGGAATGCCAGCACATCTTCGATAAGGGGCCCAAAACATTTCACAGTATTCTAGGTGTGGTTTAATAGTGCCTTGTACAGTTTAGTAAGACCACCCTATCTTTAA
The DNA here is from genome assembly GCF_047496795.1 of Chiloscyllium punctatum. Taxonomy (NCBI): domain Eukaryota; kingdom Metazoa; phylum Chordata; class Chondrichthyes; order Orectolobiformes; family Hemiscylliidae; genus Chiloscyllium; species Chiloscyllium punctatum. Next base: position 28,963,699 of record NC_092768.1, on the reverse strand, counting down.
AGCCTTTGAAACAGAGAGTAACAATCTCCCTGTTAAATTTGTGTGTGAGCTTTTTTTTTGTAATTTGAATGTGAGGACTCCCAAATCCCTCTGTGTTTACAATAGACAATAGGTGCAGGAGTAGGCCATTCTGCCCTTCGAGCCTGCACCACCATTCAATATGATCATGGCTGATCATTCCCAATCAGTATCCTGTTCCAGCCTTATCTCCATAACCCTTGATTCCACTATCCTTGAGAGATCTATCCAACTCTTTCTTAAATGAATCCAGAGACTGGGCCTCCACTGCCCTCTGGGGCAGAGCATTCCACACAGCCACCACTCTCTGGGTGAAGAAGTTTCTCCTCATCTCTGTCCTAAATGGTCTACCCCGTATTTTTAAGCTGTGTCCTCTGGTTCGGGACTCACCTATCAGCGGAAACATGTTTCCTGCCTCCAGAGTGTCCAATCCTTTAATAATCTTATTCATCTCAAACAGATCCCCTCTCAGTCTTCTAAACTCAAGGGTATACAAGCCCAGCTTTATGTTGCAGCTTTATGTAGCCATTCTCCATTTAAATAATACCCGTTTCCTCTAATCTTCTTGTCAAAACTACACATTTCCCCACATTCCATTCCATTCACCAAGTCTTTGCCCACTTCCTTACCCTGTCTACATCCCTCTGCAGACTCTCAGTGTGCCATCTTCACCACTTGCATTCCTGCCTGTTTCTGTGTCATCTGCGAACATGGTGACGGACTGTTCACTTTCTTCACCCAAGTCATTAATATATAATAAATAATTGTGACCCCGGAACTAACCCTTGCTGCACTCCTCTAGTTACAGGTTACCAACCTGAAACTACCATCTTTATCCTGACTGTCTGTTTTCCATTGGTGAGCCAATCTTCCATCTGTGGTAATATGTAACATCATGGGCTCTTGTTATGTAGCCTAACCCTGTGGTCCCTTATCAAATACCTTCTGAAAATCCAAATACATTACATCCCCTTCAGCTATCCTGCTCGAGATCTCTTCGAAAGAATGTGAATACATTTGCCAGGCATAAATCCCCTGCTTTTGTGAAGATATGCTGACTCTGTTTGATCTTATTCAGCACATCTAAATGGTTTGCTGTTTATTATAGACTCTCACAATTCTCAAGAACAGATATGAAGCAAATTAGCCTGTAGTTATCATAGAATCATTGGGATGTACAGCATGGAAACACACCCTTTGGTCCAACCGTCCATGCCGACCAGATATCCCAACCCAATCTAGTCCCACCTGCCAGCACCCAGCCCATATCCCTCTAAACCCTTCCTATTCATATACCCATCCAGATGCCTCTTAAATGTTGCAACTGTACCAGCCTCCACCACTTCCTCTGGCAGCTCATTCCATACACGTACCACCCTCTGTGTTAAAAAGTCGCCCCTTAGGTCTCTTTTATATCTTTTCCCTCTCACCCTAAACCTATGCCCTCTAGTTCTGGACTCCCCCACCCCAGGGAAAAGACTTTGTCTATTTATCCTATCCATGCCCCTCATAATTTTGTAAACCTCTATAAGGTCACCCCTCAGCCTCCGACGCTCCAGGGAAAATAGCCCCAGCCTGTTCAGCCTCTCCCTGTAGCTGAAGTCCTCCAACCCTGGCAACATCCTTGTAAATCTTTTCTGAACCCTTTCAAGTTTTCTTCTTCCCTTTTTAACTCGAGGTGTAACATTGGCAACCTTCTTGCACTTCTCTAGAATCTAAGGAGTCTTGGAAGATGACCACTAGTGCATCCCCTATCTCTGCAGGTACTTCCTTTAACATCTGAGGATATACCCCATCAGGTCCAGGGCACATATAACCTCTTGGCCCTATTCGTCCCCATGTACCTGTTCTCTAGCGATAGTTGTCATCTCAATTCCCTCTCTTTCTTTCCTTCCTTATTCTTTTGGATTTCTTGGAATGCCACCATGAACACTAATGCAAAGGATTTCTTCAGTCTCTCTGCCATTTCCTCGTTTCCCTATTATTCTGCCTCCAGCCTCATTCTTGAAGGGACCTTTGTTCACTTCCATTCAATCTTTCTTTATATGTAATTAAAGAAGCTCTTGCTGATAACCTTGACGATAATTGCCAGTTCATCCTCAAAGATGACTTCTTCTCGTTATTATTTTTTGATCGTCTTTTGCTGGTTTTTAAAACTTCTGTCAGCCCTCCGGTTTACCACCAATCTTTGACACTTTTATGGGTTTTCTTGCAATGTTGATGGTATCTTTCATTTTCCTGGTCAACCATAGTTGGCTCAAAAACCTCCCTGAAAGCTTGCTTTCTCACTGCGATGTGTCACAAACTATTTCTTAAGCATCTGTCCCTGATAATCTTTGCTGCAAGTCCCCCTTCCCATCCATTTTAATTAACCCCCTCATTCCTTTGTACTGTGGTATGGACATTGTTTACTAGGGATTTTCTCTCTCTGTCTCTGAGGTAATTTATTAAACCCTCCCACATCATGCATTACCAAACCCAAAACAGCCTGATGGCCTGGGTTGGATCCAAAACATATTTCTCCAGGAACCTGTCCCAAAAACAGCGCATGAATTAAAAACAGAACATGTTGGAGAAACTCAGCAGGTCTGGTCACATCTGTGGAGACTGAAGCAAGAGTTTATGTTCGACTTTTCCGTGTGACCTGTTTTCGGAACCCGGTTCTGAAGAGAAGTCACGCTGGACTCAACACGTTAACTGCCCGGCTGTTTTAAACCCTAACATTAGCCAGTCTTTATTTCAGGTTTCCAGCATCCCAGAGTGTTTTCTGTTTCATGCTCTATAAATTCTCCCCACTCTGTCAATTTGACTTTCCCAAACTCCAATGAAGGTTAAAGCCACTCGTGATTAATGTACTGCCTTGTTTTATATGCCCTTCTTATTTCCTGATTGATTCCCTGTCCTACAACGTAGTTAATGTCAGGGGCCTTATAGACTCCTCCCACTAGTGTCCTAGTCTCCTCGTTATTTCTTACTATCACACCTCCTGATCCGAGATCATTTACTGTTATTGTACTTATTCGTTCACGTGTCCCACAACCCTTCCTGCCTATGTGTTGCTGAGATTTCTATGTTTGGACACTCTGTACGTTCCTAAACCAGTCTGGGCATCGTTACCTAAATAACTTTCCTGCAACACTTTACCATCTTTTGTTTGATTTATAAGTTTAAATATCCCTTCCCCAGAACCCTGCCCCCATCTCTAATTAGTTTAAAGTCCTCTCCCCAGTGCTGACCCTCTGACAGTGCAGCACTCCCTCAGTACTACTCTCCGACAGTGCGGCACTCCCTCAGTACTGACCCTCTGACAGTGCGGCACACCCTCAGTACTGACCCTGTGACAGTGCAGCACTCCCTCAGCACTGACCCTCTGGCAGTGCAGCACTCCCTCAGTACTGACCCTCTGGCAGTGCAGCACTCCCTCAGTACTGACCCTCTGACAGTGCAGCACTCCCTCAGTACTACTCTCCGACAGTGCAGCACTCCCTCAGTACTGACCCTCTGACAGTGTGGCACTCCCTCAGTACTGACCCTCTGACAGTGCGGCACTCCCTCAGTACTGACCCTCTGACAGTGCGGCACTCCCTCAGTACTGACCCTCTGACAGTGCAGCACGCCTTCAGTATTGCACCATGATTGCTAAATGGTCGATGTTGTGCCAAATATACTGACATTGAATTTAGTCCAATGAGCTTCTGACTTTCAGTCAACAGAGGAACACACTGCTAATGGAATTCTTCTTCCACCTCTGAGTAAGTAACTCATGATGAATAATAAACCAAGGGTAGGGTCCAATTGTGTGCCGCCCAGCTTCCTACAACTGAACATTGGGACTCAGGCTGTGAATGTGAGTCATGGGACAGAGTGACTCACCAAACCAACGGTCAGTGCCAAAGAAAGACATGTTGTCGTTTGTGCTGTCGTAGTAACCAATCTTCACGTATTTAGCGTCTGTGGGGGAAAGGGCAAATCATTTGGTTACTGAGCCATTCAAGATAAAATTGGCCAACTGTTCAGTGGCCACAGCTCAAAATCACGAACAAAATTCACCCATAGCTCTTCCATTCACAGTCGGACACTGGGCAGCCTGTTCCCAGTGGAAGGGATTATATCTCCTATCGCCTTCCCCCCCTCCTCCCCCAAACACACACAACCCGCCACACACACACAGACATACACACACAGACACACACACAGATGCACACACAGACATACACAGACACAGACACACACACAGAGACACACAGACACACACACGCACACAGACACACACACACATTGACACAAACACACACACAGCCACAGACACACACTGACACAGACAAACACACACAGAGCCACACACACACACACACACCGATATATACACACAGAGACACACTCTCACACACACACCCACACACAGGCACACATACTGACACAAACACACATAGAGCCACACACACAGACACAGACATATACACACAGAGACACACACTCACACACACAGCCACAGACACAGACAAACACACACACACAGTCACACACACACACACACACATTGACACAAACACACACACAGCCACACTAAACACACACATTGACACAGACAAACACACAGAGCCACACAGACGCACGCACACACATACACACATATACACACGTGCACACGTGCACACAGACACGTACAGAGCCACAAAGACACACAGACACACAGACACACACACACACACACACACACACACAGCTGCAGCACCAGAAGAAGTACACCTTGCAATTGCTCCACCATTGTCCAGGCCATCCGAGATCCGCTGGCATCGAACACCACATGACCCTAGAGGAGAGGAGGAATACATAAGTACAGAACGTGTTGAATTGGAAAATACTGAGACACTCAGGAAAAGTTATCAGGCCGCGGAAACATCAAACTGATGTTCACTTGTTTGAAAGATCTAAAGCTATGAGCATTAACACACACAAACACACATACACACAGACTCTCTCACATACACACAGACACACACACACACACACACACACAGACACACACAGACTCTCACACACACACACACAGACACACACACACATACTCTCTCACACACACACAGACACACACACACAGTCTCACACACACACATACACACAGACACACACACACACACACAGACACACACACACACACACAGACACACACAGACTCTCACACACACACACACAGACACACACACACATACTCTCTCACACACACACAGACACACACACACAGTCTCACACACACACATACACACAGACTCTCTCACACACACACAGACACACAGACACAGACACACAGACACACATACACACAGACTCTCTCACACACAGACACACACACACAGACACACAGACACACAGACTCTCTCACACACAGACACACACACACAGACACACATACACACAGACTCTCTCTCACACACACACACACACACAGACACACATACACACAGACTCTCTCACACACACACAGACACACAGACTCTCTCACACACAGACACACACACACAGACACACATACACACAGACTCTCTCTCACACACACACACACACACACACACACAAACTCCCCACCGGTTCTAGCACATAGGAAGATGGCTGTGGTTGTTGGAGGTCAGTTATCTCAGCTCCAGGACAGCTCTGCAGGAGCTCCTCAGGTTAGTGTCCAAGGGCCAGCCATCCTCAGCTCCTTGCTCAATGCCCATTGCTCCACCATAAGGTCCGAGGTGGGGATGTTCGTCAATGATTGCACAGCTGCTCAGCAACATTCTCAACTCCTCAGGTACTGAAGCAGCCCGTACCCAAATGCAGCAAGACCTGGACACTGTTCAGACTTGGGCTGGCAAACTGGCAAGTAACATTTACGCCACACAAGAGTCAGGCTGGGGCATCTCTGACAGGACGGAATTCAATTCCTTGTGGATTTATGAACAGGAATGATGGAAAGGTCACTCAGGTGAGTGTATATTCATAGTATCCCTACAGTGTGGAAACAGGCCCCCTGTCCACACCAACCCCCGAAGAGTAGCCCACCCAGACCCATTCCGCCTACCCTATTATTCTATATTTACCCCTGACTAATGTGCCTAACCTAGAAATCCCTGGACACTAAGGGGCAATTTAGCAGGGCTAGTTCACCCTAACCTCGAGAGTGTGGTGCTGGAAAAGCACAGCAAGTCAGGCTGCATCTGAGGAGCAGGAGAATCAACATTTCGGGGATAAGCCTTCCTGGGACTCATTCCTGATGAAGGGCTCCTCAGATGCTGCCTGACCTGCTGCGCTTTTCCAGCGTCACACTCTCGACTCTGATCTCCAGCACCTGCAGTCCTCACTTTCTCCCAATTCACCCGGCCTGTGGATCTTCGGGGCTGTGGGAGGGAACCCACCCAGACGCGGGGGAGAATGTGCAAACCCCACACAGACAGTTGCCCGAGGCTGGGATCGAACCCAGGACCCTGGCGCTGTGAGGCAGCAGCGCTAACCACTGAGCCATCGTGCTGCCCCCTAAGAACAGGGTGTGTACGACTGACAGAGGTCCTGACAATATGCCTTTGGGCATGTGACAAACATGCGAGGGCGATGTGACTGAGCTGTGGTATCTGTTGGACAGTCATGCTGATGGTAAACAGATACTGTTCCGGACTGGTTAATTAAAGAAGGCAAATGGAATTCTGTCCTCGGTTGCTCGGGGACAAGAAGTGTCGTCTACAACTGTATAATATGTTGATGAGGCCAAACCTGGAGTGCTGTGTACACGCTTGGTCCCTCATCTTTCAGTGGAAAAGATATACTGGCACCAGAGGCTGTTGGGGATGAGGGGGGTTGACACATCGAGAACAGCTAAATAAGTTATTGCCTTCATTCATTCATAGGGTGATCTGATTGAAGCCTACAAGATTCTGAGGACAGAAAAGATGCAGAGAAGATGGCTGCACCATTGGGTGGGGTGGGGACTGTCTCGAATTAAGGGGCACAGTTACGGGATTCCTATGGCATTCCTACGGGAACTCTATCAGCAAACACATTGACTTGGATCCCATTTACTACCCCACCTGAGAAAAAGAACAGGAAATGACATCACCACAGGACATTATGTCACCAACCCAAGGACATACCACCAGTGCTTCATCCGGAGGCTCACTGATGATGTTACCCAGTATGGTGACGAAACATCTGAAAACGAACCTTCCAGCTCAGCGAGCAAACCTCCATCCAGAACCTCAACCTGAGTGACAAATCTTCTCAAAACTCGCTCAGGGAACACTCATTTAAAATGGAGGTGAAAAGGAATATCTTCTCCCTGAGAGATGTGGAGGCCATATCACTGTTAGTGTTGAAAGGGGAAATAGATTTTCGCAAATCTGAGCGTTGGTGGCTGGCGAGAGACAGGAGTGGAGGCCTGTGGCAGATCAGCCAAGGTCTCACCGAGGGCAGGCCAGAGGCTGGGAATACTGCAGTAATCAACTCAACTCCCGACTCCTCAAAACCTGCCCGCAAGACACAAGTCAGGAATGTGATCGAATAGATGGGGGCAGCTCCAACAACACTCGACTAATCTTGACACCATCCAGGACAAAGCAGTCCAGCTGACTGGCACTACACCTACCACCTTCAATATTCACTTAGGCAGAAGCAGTGGTATTGTGATAACATCACTGAGCTGGCAATCTCGAGGTCCTTGGGTCTGATATCCCCAGAGACAAGTGTTCAAACTCAATGGATACTTTTATAAAGCTAGCCTCAGTTTTGGTGCTGTTGGTTCGTTCACTCATATCCTTATGTGCTGTGGCCTACATGTGACTCCTGACTGACAGGAACGTGATTGACTTTAAACTAGCCGAGCAAGCTACTCAGGTGACTGGGGCGGACAAACAAATGCAGGCCTTGCCACCCCACGCTTGAATGAATTTGAAACGTTCACTCCATCTACCGACACTGCACGATGGAAAGAGTGTTCATCACCTACAAGGTGCACTGCAGTGACTCACCAAGACCCCCCAACAGTAGGTTCTAGCCCCGTGGCCTCTGCTGCCCTGAGGGATAAGGATAGCACATACATGGGAACACCACTATCACCTGCAAATCCCCCTCCAGGCCACTCAATATCCTGACTTGGAAATATATTGTTGTTGGGGTGGTATGGTGGCTCACTGGTTAGCGCTGCTACCTCACAGCGCCAGGGACCCGGGTTCGATTCCAGTCTCGATCTCTGTGGAGTCTGCACATTCTCCCCGTGTCTGCGTGGGTTTCCTCCCTCAGTCCAAGGATGTGCAGGTTAGGGTGAATTGGCTGTGCTTAATTGCCCCATAGTGTTCAGGGGTGTGTAGGTTAGGTGTATTAGTCAGGGGTGAATGTCGAGTCATAGGCTAGGGGGATGGTGTGGAGGGTCGGTGTGGACTTGTTGGGCCGAAGGGCCTTTTCCCACACTGTAGGGATTCTGTATTCCTTCACTGTCGCTGGGACAAAGTCTCGGAAACCCCTTCCTACCACAGCACCGGGTGCATACGGACAGCTCCCTACCACCTTGTCCTGGGCCAACAAGGGGTTAGCAGTCGGGACGCACACATCCGATGAATGAATAATTAAGAAGTATTCACACACACGCATATGGGTCAAACGCAGGCAAACGGGACTAGTTCAATGTGGGAAAGCTGCTCGGTTGGACTGAAGGGGATAGGAAGGACTGCAGATGCTGGAAGTCAGAGTCGGGGGGGGGGGGGGGGGGGGAAGGCACAGGCAGAGGAGCAGGAGAGTCAACATTTCGGGTTGGGAGCTTACACCCGAACTGAAGGATCTGTTTCCGCGCTGTATGACTCAATGTCATTGGCGTGGGATGGACTTGAAGGGCTGAATGGCCTGCTGTGCTACAAATGACTCTAGCAGCCCTGTGCCAACTGCACGGATAGATTCTCAACTTGGTGAGGAAGGGAAACGTTCCTGGTGTAGCAGGTCCGGACCTGAACCAAGATTTGAAAAAAACAACCCAAACCTGAGAGCTCACATTGACAGGGGAGTGCAGACAGAAGCCAGGAGATCACACAATGATTGTGTTAGACCGTAAATGCGGCTGAGATGCTGAGTGTGGTTTTGGACCCTCACCAAGGGAAGGATAAACAGCTTCAGGAACAAACACAGCACCGGGGTGGGGGGGGGGCAAGTTTCTTTCAGAGATGTTCAACATGATGAAGTCGTGGCTCAACAGGAAAATGACGGTTTCAGGCTGGAGATTTAGCAGTTAAGCAGTAAAGAACTGATCGTCTTTTGGATATGATCTTAAACCCAGGACCCTCCTTCCCTCTCAGCACACAGCACCATTCCTAAAGACAGCGAGGGAGGGCTCCTGCTAAACCAGCATTACTTCAACACAGGTAATTAACTTTCTACCTAAAAATGTCTTTGTTTCCACACACCAGGGATTTGACCACATTGTACAGTAACACATTGGTGTGCAAAACCACTCAAACACAACACACTTTATTTACGGACGGTAACTTATACAGACACACACAAATATAGATAAACGCACCTGAGCGCAGACAGAAAAGCATGCAGACAGACAGATAAAAACACACAGGTCTAAATGCACAGACAGACATAGACAGATGTACAAGCACAGACACTGATAAGCACAGGCAGATATAAACAGTCAGACAAAGGCATACCGGGACAGGCAAATAGGGACAGATATCCTCAGAGTCACAAGATACTCACAGAGAGAAACACAAGCCAACACGCACAGTCAGACACAGGTAGATGCCCACATAGGCAAACCTACAAATGGAGACTGAGAAAGGCCGGTGGGGGGGGGGGGAGTGGGGGGGGTGGGGAGGAGGCTGGGGAAGAGAGAGAAAGAGAGAGAGAGACACACACACACACAAACAGGCATAGAGACGCTCACACACACACAGGTATAGAGATGCGCACACACACACACACACAGGTATAGAGACACACACACACAGGCATAGAGACACACACACACACACACACACACAGGCATAGAGACGCTCACACACACACACAGGTATAGAGAAGCGCAAACACACAGGTATAGAGACACACACACACAGGTATAGAGACGCGCACACACACACACAACCAGGTATAGAGATGCGCGCACACACACACACACACACACAGGTATAGAGACACACACACATACACACACACACACAGGTTTAGAGACGCGCACACACACACACACACACACACACACACACACACAGGTATAGAGACACACACACACAGGCATAGAGACACACACACACACACACACACACAGGCATAGAGACGCTCACACACACACACAGGTATAGAGAAGCGCAAACACACAGGTATAGAGACACACACACACAGGTATAGAGACGCGCACACACACACACAACCAGGTATAGAGATGCGCGCACACACACACACACACACAC